>NW_024962252.1:36141015-36280557 GCF_019238085.1 Lagopus leucura | reverse complement strand
CAGCGCGGAGAGAGCCGGCCCCGCGCCTGCTGTGGCGCTGCTGGCGGGCTGCCGCGGAGGGGGCGGCGGCGGGGACGGGAGGCCGGCCTCGGCCCGGCGGCGGGCGGGGCTTGCCGCCACCGAATCGGCCGCCGCTGCCCGCCATGCAGCCGGGGGGGCGACGCGCCCAGCGTGGGGCGGAGCGCGGGCGGACCCCCGCCCCTGCTCGGAGGTGGGATGGGGGAGTCGCGAACCAGCGGGCGCGAGTGGATCCCCCCCTCGAGGGAGGCGCTCCCTGCCTTGCCGGGGTGCCCGCGATCGGCGTTGCGATCGTACGGACGGGTCGCGCTGCGGCGTGAAACGGTGCGTTTTCGAGGAAGAGCGGCTGGAAGACGGGTAGAGTGGGTTCCACGTGGGGATGAAATCCCTGCTGAGTCTAACAGAAATAAGTTGGTGTTGCGTGCAAGAACGTCTCGTTTACACTTTGCAAAATAGCTGGTGGTTTTCTGAGCGCAGCGCTCAGCAAAACTCTTTTGATCGCTTCAGGGCTGAAGCGAGCGAGCCTCGCTTGCCGGGGCACAGGGGGGAGGGATACGGAGCACAACCCCCCCCCCCCCCCCCCCCCTCGTGGCACCGGGAATGGGAAGAAAGCGGGATTTTGTGTGGCCTGAGCTGCGAGAGCAGAGAGCATCACGGGCGAGGAAGCAGCAGCCCTCAGCCCACTGAGGAGTCCCAGCGGGCTCCAGAGCAGCGGGGTCACGGCCGCGGCCAGGCAAGGCGCTGCCTCTCCCCTGGCAGCCCGAGAGAATCCGAAGCTGGAAAAACCAGGTCCCTTTATGTGCAAGATTAGTCTTTTCTTCTTGTTTATTTTTAAAACGCAACGAGTTCTGAACCTTTTGGAACCTAACTCGCAGCTTCACAGGGAAGCACCAAAAGTACAGTGCTTCCTCCTGCTGCACCGCACCACCAGCAGCAACCACATCTATCTTTTCTATTCACAGGATTCTGTTACAAATGAGTCGGTGCGGCCGACAATGAGTCGGTGCGACCGACCTCTCATCAAATGCAGGAGGTGCTCCAGGATCTCAGCATCTCCCCCACGGCAGGGACAGGATAGGCAGCGTAAGGGGAAGTTGCTTATAAGCACCGTCATGTAGCAGAACTGCAGGTTTGAAACCTCTGAGAGTCAACCTCAGAGAACCTTCCTGCTTTGAATCACCAGCACCTTGCTGATTCATGAAATCACTCTCAGGAAGAAGACAAAACGAATTTTTGCATTAGGGACACATCACTGGTTTCTCTGTAGAGATGGTAACACACATGTAATGAAAATCTTGGACCTTTTGCTACACAGAATAACCATGTTGCCCTAAATGCTTATTTTTTAGTGGAACATCTGAAAAGACATAATAGACTATTTGTTTGCAATGCTTGCTATAGATATTGTTATAAAGTGCCATTTCGCTGCATCAGTTTAACAGTCTGATTTGATACTTTAACAGAAAGATTAATCCTAAACTCCCAGCATAAACAGAATCTCCTTTAAAATCAGAAGGGACTTTGTAACTGCCAGCCCAAATGCTGTGAATGGGTTTCAGCAGGTTACAGCCAGCATTTTTAGGATCAAATCTGACATTCCTTTTCCTGACTAACAATTGGCAGTTGACAACTGAACACCACTCACAGCCCTTGCTCCCAGTTCTGAATTCTGATCCTCACTTCTTGATCCAAACCCAAACCAAGGACTTTCAGACTTCTTTTCACTGCAAAGGCTTTTGAATGCAGATGTTGGTTTGTGCCTCCTGATAATAGGCTCAGTTTTCTCAGCTACTTTTAGTAAGCTCCTAAAAACAGCCCACAGTCCCTCAGAACCTCATCAATTGGCTAAAAGCCACGGTCTCAGTGAATCCTCTTCTTCTTGGTATCTACTACAGACTTTGGGTGGGTACAAAAGTTCTCCCTCTCTGGGTCCAGATCTCTCCATCTGATAACACATTATTTCTGCAGCTGTCACATCTCCTAATTCTCTAGAGCTGTTATTACCTTTTCATATTACATTATTATTATACTACATATTCTTGGGAAGTTGTTCTTCCAGTGACAACAAATGGAGGACCATCAAGTGTCAAGACAGAATTTCACATGCTCAGAATGCTTGAAGTGACACTATCTGACACTTGTCAGTACTGAAATAAGATTTGAAAGCTAATTGTTTCATGTGTTAACGGGGAGGCAAAGACTAAAAAAGGGAGGGTTTTTTGTTTTAGTGTGGTGAATCATGAGCTCGTAAGGGAGAGCGGAATATCAGAATCTGAAGAAGCCATAAATATTTCAGTCATAGGGTGGCATTGATCTGAACATCTCCAAAAAGTTAAGAAAAATAAATCTGGTGTTTACATTACAAAGACCCTAACGTTAAATACATCTACTGTACTGTGACAGCACACATTTCTTGTGTGAAAGTCTATATTTTTGATAAAGAAACCTGGTTCAGCAGCGCTCAATGTGGATTCTGGATAACATCTTAAAGAGGTCAATAAGGGTGGCTGATTGAATCGGTAGCACAGCTTTTGTTTGTTCTACCAGACAGAGGTACAGAGCAATGCGGTATCAGTAGGCAGATATTAGCAAAGATAAAATCCTGACCTTGTGGAAATCGGTGAAGGCTTTTTCCCTGGTGAAATATTCAAGGGGATTTTTTGTTGATTCTATTATTTAGTGTGGATTGGAAAGAAAGAATTCCATTTTCTTGGGAAAAAAAAAGTAAGGTTTTCCAAATACATTTCCATTTTCTGAAGCAAAATGAAGATTTTTCAAAGCGAGGAGGAGAAAAAGATAATACTCCTTGTTGTAACTCATCTTTAAGGAGGCTGGGAACTTTAGGCTTCCCACAATGAGCGCCAGTTGCAGTGCCGTCCATAGTCTCTCACTGCTTTATCTGCTGAAGAGTTTTGTGGGTTTTTTGTGTAGATCATTGGTTACTTTCAAAGCTGGGGAAGAAAAAAAAAAGCGATGTGATCTGACTTTTGGCGGACACTGAGACACCTGTGAGGCTGAAATCCAGGTCCCTGCTGTGTCTGAGCCCCAGAAAAGCCCGAGCTTTTTCTTCCACTGCCCAAATCAGTGCTCCATGACACAGCGGTTTGCCAAGCTGGATGGTTTCATCCTATTGAGGCTTTGCATTCCCAGCTCTAAATTTGCACTTGAATTTTTTCAAGCACACTAATGTGGACTTTTGGAAAACAAATATCGAGTGACAGGTGTGAACGAGTTGCCTTAAATAAATTGCTCCAGCTTTAATTTATATTCTATTATTCATATTCCGATTTATTAGTATTTATATGTTTTTAAAGGGCGCTCTTTCAAAAGGGCTTTTTAAAGAACAAGAAAGCTACGCTTAGCAGTAACAAAGTTCTTCCGTCTGGTCTTTATTAACACGTAACTCTCTGATATTATCAGCCACGCGTTTCTCCTCATTGCTGCCTACTGGCACGGACGAGAGGAGTGAGAAGGCCCAGTTTTCCAGTCAGCGCATAAGCGAGCAGCCCTCCAAGCTCTGGCACGGGCTGCGGGGCTCGGGGGCGCGCAGGCTGCCAGGTGCCGCCCGCGGGAACTGAGCGGAGCTCCCCCTCCTGGCGCCAGACGCGGCCTGCCGTCACACCTGCGACCGGCCGCCCCGACGGGGCTGAACGGCGGCGGGCAGCGTGAGGAGGGACGCGGCCTCCGGCCCCTCCATGGAGAACTCGGCGGATGGCTCCCAGCTCTCGGTGCTGCCGGTCGTTATGGAAAACGTGTGTCTTGCGCGACCTGTCGTTAACTCACTTGCTCTTGTTTCAGCCGTATCTGAGGTGAGCCCGTGATGAGCAGAAATTTAAATTCGGGGATTTGGTTTGCTGAAGTGTTTCGTTAAGCAAAGAAATTCATTATGAGTGCTCATACAAAATTGCTGTTGAGTTTTTTCATTTGGCTCAAAGCTGTTCCTCTGACTATCTGTATGACACAATAAGGTGATTATTTATGCCAACAGAAGCAAATAAATGCACTAATTAATTAAAATATCTGCTCCCAATTTTTTCCTTCCTTCCTTCCTTCCCTTCTTCCTTCCTCTTTTCTTCTTTTCTTCTTTTCCTTCCTTCCTTCCTTCCTTCCTTCCTTCCTTCCTTCCTTCCTTCCTTCCTCCTTTTTTTCCAGTCCAACCAGCCATTTCATGCATACAGAAACACGCCTGTGAACTTCTCCCTGCAGTCAGCTCCTTCAGCTCCCCACTTCCACGCCAGTGATGTTATTTCACCCACACCTTGCAGAAGGGGCACATTCCACTCATTCCTGAACTGCGACGAGCGCCCGCAGCATTACTCACCCACAGCAGTGTCTGTAGATCCCTGTCTGCTGTGGATACTAATCTCAATCCAGAGCTTCCTCAGATGATTAGAAGCTGTTCTGCAAAATGTCAATACACAGCTTCACTGAAGCCAACACGGTATGGTGGTTGAAATGGGAGTCGTGGCAGCTTTCCAAATATGAAGGTCTGGAAATGTTTGAGCGATTTTAATATTGATGAATATTTCAGATTTTTTTTCTGTTGCTTCAGTGTATCAGTGTCAAATCTGTGCAGATTAATGGCAAGATAGAGCCCTAATACCATTCATGTCTGTCAAAGTTCTGGCAAATGCTGAACAACTTATTGCCATTAATGATCGCTCTTTGCCCAGAAGTTCACATAATTCATCAAAAAGTAAATATTGATAAACAGAAAGAAATTAAATACTTCCGAGTTTTCTGTTAAAATGCCCTTCTTTTACTTTATTATCTAATGTCTCCTACGGCAAAAGTAAGCAAGGGAATATCATTTCCTTCTTCAGCATGAAAGAGCACCCACATCACTCAAAAACAGTTGAGATTAAACCTTTGAAAAGGTGTCAGCAATGCATGTAAAGCTAAATTGGTAAAGTGTGTCCTGGACACCAGTTTTGACTTTGAGGAAAATGCTTTATCATCTGTCTACTGCTACACTGCCAATTCACCACCATTACTCAGTAACTCTGTGGTGACAGTTTTATACTTAACATGAAGCCAAAGATCAGGGAGTGGCACACATCAAACAAGGCTTGAATTTGGAGATGGAAAACCATACATTCTAGTCCTCATTCCTTTAAAGGACTGTACCTCAGAGTGGGACCTGTGAGCCTTCTCTAAAGTTCCATTTGTTCAATACAGTGCTCCACCTGTTCTGTAAGACAAGTTGATAAAAGCCCTGCTTTCTTGAGATCTTGTCATTCATTTTGACTGAAACCTAAAATGCTGCCCTATGGTACTAGGGCAGGTCTGTGGCACCTGAGAGAGCTACCTGCTCTCTATACCTTCATTCCACGTTCTTCACACACCTTGAAACCAAGGAACTGTGAAACTCAGAAGCAAAGATGGTGAGGGGTGAACACCTGCATTCTTTGCAGCTTCCCACAGCTGTAAAGCTCCCTCTGAAAATATGTACAACGAAAGAAAACTCATTTCTTCATCTGCCATTTCTCAACAACAGCCAGTTCCAGTCCTTGTCAATCTTCTACTTCTCCACACAGAAGAAGGCAGGAGAGAGTTTTCTTGGTTTTGCTTTAATAAATGGGTCTCACAGAGATTACAATGGTAGGAGGAGGTGCAGAGAAGCTGTGTGTGGTTGGGATATGATGGAAATTTCTCCACTATCTTAAAATTATTTCTTTCTTTAACATAGATCATTTGAGCTTATACACTCCTGAAAATGTTATTACAGCAGTCTATATCGAGTTCTTCCTAAAAAGCATCCCTCCTCTGTCATTTTGTGAAGAATAGATTTTTTTTTTTTACAATAAAGAGTGGTTTATGCATTTTCTCATAATTCTGTATTTCCCCTCTGAGCTTTGTTGCATGATATAGTATGGCAGTTTAAGTAACATCTGTCAAGGGATGGAAAACATTTACAGGTTCTTTTCATTCATGAAAGTCATTCTGGAGTTTCTTCATCCTTAATTTTCTTGTCATGCTTTCAAAAACATTACATCATTTTGTCCAAATTACCCCCTGCATTGCTTATACAAGATACAGTAGGTTATTAATTTCTGTCCTGGACCCAAAGAAGCACATCAAATTATTTACAGTCACATGTACTAAATGTTTTAGACCTGGTCAAAGTTGGGCTTTGACATGCCATTATTTGACAATTACTCTTCTATTGCAATACTTGCTTTCCTGCTGGCATCTCACCAGAATCCTACATGACAAGTGATTCAATCTCTTGATCTTCTCAGTTAGATTTACATGAGTTTTATATGCCCTAATATATAATGGCAATGCATTCACATTGCTGTGGCTAAAAGTCTGTCAAAATCCAAAACACATTGTGAGAATACGTAACAAATATATTCAGGACTAGAACATGTCATATATTTTCAGCACTGGAAAACATTCTCTGTCCTAGAATCAAAGAATACCAGAGATTGGAATGCTCCTGTGGAGAGGAACCTAACTTCCCTCCTCAACGGTGAGCAATGTTGCTTATGGCTGTGTTCAGTAATGTTTCAAATATCTCCAAGGCAACCACAGCATCTCAGGAGAACCTGCTCCAGAGTTTGTCCACTTTCACAGTAAAAAAGGTTTACCTTACATTGAAATGGAATTTGCTGCATTTCAATTTGTGCCCATTGTTCCTTGACTTTTCACTGAGAAGAGAGTGGCTCCATCTTTTCTCCGTCTCATCAGATTTTTCAACACACTGATGAAATCCCCCCTGAGCCTCCTCCAGGATGAACAGACTTGGAATTCTGAGCCTCTTCTCTTACATCAGATGCTCCAGTCTGTAAATTATTTCTGTAGTGCTGTGCTGCACTTCTTGCAGTGCATCCCTGTCTATTTGGTTCTGGGGAGCCCAGAATTGGATCCAGCACCCCAGACATGTCTCACTAGAGCTGAGCAGAGTGGAAGGATCACCTCATGTGACCTGTTGGCAATGCTTTTCCTAATGCAGCCCAAGCCTTTGCTGCAAGGGCGCACTGTTGGCTAATGTTCAGCTGGTTTGATGCCAGCACCCCAGGGCCTGCTCTGCAAAGTTGCTTTCTAGTTGGTCTCCCACCTGTACTGCTGTAAGATTATTCCCTTCCAGGTGCATGACTTCGCGTTGCTTTGTTGAACTTCAGAAGATTCTTGTCATCCCTTTTCTCCTGCAATTTACTCAATTTGCTTTGATTTATAAACTTTTAAGCAATTAGTCTAACTATTATCTGGAAAGATTTTGATTGCCTGAACTGTGTAGCTTTTTCTAATTAAACCGTGCATGTAACATTAATGATGATAATCTGTCTCTTACTGCCATAACCAAAAATGAATTTTCCTTAAAGACAGTCCCAAGAATCCTTCTCAGCACAGGTAAGATATATTTATTTTTTTTCTTAGAACTGGACCAATACATTTGTCTATCTCAATTCGAGAATCTTGAAGCTGCATTTGGTCATCTATTTCTTTTCACAAAGCCACACCTAAAGCAGAATTGATGCCCTCACCACACCTTTTCACATCACCAGAGGATCCTGATGGGATCAAATTCCATTCCATCCTGCTCTCATGCGGAAGGCTTGCTACAGGATTTCAGCTTTGGGTAACTTCAAGGAGATGAGGGTCGAGAGTTCCTCTCATCTCTCAGGAAAATGAGAGGAATGATTTCTTACACACAGTCCCAGTGTGAAGAGCTGTATGCAGAAATTTATTGCCTTTATCTGAACTAATACCAAAGCCAGGGCCAAGGCAAGCTACAAAACCCAGACTCTCATATTATGAGTTGGGACCTTTTTATCTGTTGACTAATATTACAGCTATCATTTTGTATTACAGATATTTCACAGGTAAGAAATCATAGGAAGAGACACAAGGTGGCAAAACATACATACTTCAATTCACCCTGATAGGATGCACCCACGAGGGCTGAGGATGCTGGCAGAAGTGATTGCCAAACTACCCTCTATCGCTTTTGAAAGGAGATCATGGAGAGTGGGAGAGGTGTCTGAAGACTGGAGAAAAACTGATGTCACTCCAAAAAAAAAGTCTTCAAAAAGGGCAAGAAGGAGAACCTATGAAACTACAGGCCAGTCAGCCTCACCTCCATTCTGGGAAGGTGAGGGAAAAACTTACATGCAACCTGCTCAAGGGAAACTGCTTTAGCAGTGGTGTTGCACTAGATGATCTCCAAAGCTTCCTTCCAGCCCCCATGATTCTGTGATTGTGGGATTCTGTGATACTTGAAGAATGTCACAGTCTGAACTAGGATCCAGTTCTTCTGTCAAGTAGGACAGCCCTGACACTGCTAGAACATGTAATGATAAAAATGTTTGTTGAGGGAAAAAAAGTGAGTCTCTCTTTGATCTAGCTTGACTTTGAGCTCACTCATGAAACGCCAGTGACCTTTGAAAGAACACAAAGATGGCACCACTGACAGATTTTTCCCCATTTGGCTGCAAATAAAGTTATTTGAAATAACTGCTAAAGCTGTAATTTATCAGACTTTTTCACAGATTCCACAAAAGCAAGGAAACTCGAAAGGCTTTCTCCAAGCAGAACATGCCAGTCATTTGTGCATGAATTGCAAGAGGGGAAATTATATGTTTCTTTTAGAGCTGTTGTTGCCATCATGGAAAGCGAACAAGCATCTGTGCTTCAGAAATCAGTGGAAGGAAGGTGTTCCGTGAAAGAGAGCATGTGGGAAAGCGACTTGAAATGGTGAGAGTATATGAAAGTAGCAGGAGTTCTGAATGCCACTGGGGAGAAGAACTGGAACAAGGCTGACACATAGAAAGGTGGTGAGAAAGCAAAAAGAAATGTAAAGAGGAATATACTGAAGGGGGAAAAAAAAGAGAGAGAGAAATTTGGCTAGAGAATAGGTCTGAGCAAATTCCAAAAGGGAGAGAGGAACAGAAAAAGAAGGAAAAAATATAGGGCAGATGGAAAATTTATCTGTTGGATAACTGTGCAGGTAAACGTGAACACTAAAGTTTGAAAGCGTGTTTTACTATGGAAACAGATAGAAATCTGAAAATCAGATGTCCAAGAAGGACTTCTGCTGCAGCAATGTTCTGGATGTTTGTATTATTCAAAATCTGTAAGGCGATTGTCCTCTGTAGCATTTGTCATCAATTCTAAAAAAAAAAAAGATTCCCAGTTACTAATATTTAATTCAAGAGGACTGGTTACCTCAAGTCACTGTAAGTAGAGGCTGCTCCACCAGCCCTAAGGTTCTTAATTCCACTGCGAGGCTATTTCCTATGTTACAGTGCAGCGAAGCTGAATCCAGAATACCAATTTAATACTCGAGTGCCCAGAGTGAGGCAGACACTTTGCATAAAAGTCTTCTCTTGTGCATGCTGAGCGCCTGCAGCTCCCCCTGGGAGGCGGTGGGGTGCCGAGCACCTCCAAAAGCCCAGTCACTGTCACTTGGCAGCTCTGAAATGATATGAGGTGATGAAGTTTAAAACTAAACTTACGAGTGATTGACATCTCTGCGGAAGAGTGCTTCAGTGAAGGAGCGCCACTCTTCTGGCCATTCGAATTTTGGTTTGCAGTGGTTGAATGTTTTTAATACAGATGCTTGTATAGCTCATAAACTCTCCAGAGATCATATGAGGATAAAATTAAGTGGGAAGGAGAGAGAAGAGAAGCAAGATGGGGGGAATTAAGAAGGAAAGGTATTCGAGACTAACTTGGGCATGCTTCATTGGCCTTAAATGCAAACTGTTCATTGGGAGCCTTAAAATAAACATAATGAAATAAGGATTTCTTTTTCCCAATATAATATGTAAAATAAGTGCTGAACACCTGTCCGTAGGGTGTTCTGAGGAGCAAAAGCCTAAACAGTTTCAGAGAATTTAGAAGAGCCAGACCTGAACATTTGGGAAAATACATTCATTTTGGTTTGTTCAACATGAGAGGCTTGATAGAGCATCTAAGAAACCTCCAAAATACGGACAGATGGAATCTGAGTGGACAGGCCACATGAAATACTTCCTTGTAGTTGACTGATTTCTCATTCTCTTCCACTAAGCATTTTAAACCAGTGCTTAGCAGAGACACAGTACTCTTACATTCCATTTTACATTTGCAGCTTATAGTTTTCTGACCATAGCTTCCATTTGTGTTGGCCTACATCAATCGCCCCTCCTCGTGTACAGCAGCAATAACTGTGACTGCCATGCTGTTAACATTTTAATCATTCTAGAGCATGTATTGAAGAGAAAGGCAGGCATTTTAATTACAGAGGTTAAAAGAAGAACAGATGCAGTGAGTATAGAGCTAGATAAAAATGAATGCATCTCGCCTTGTACCACGATGGTCACTATTCTTTGTCTCCAATGGATTGGCAGAGGGACAAATTCAAAAGCACAGGAAATCACAGAGAAAAACACCTATACTGAACAGAAGGGTTTACCTAAACCGGGGAGAAATGCATTGATAGTACAGTATATTATAAAGGAATACTTCTGTTTTAATTTTCCCAAAGCCATTTAGTCAGTGCTATTTAAAATACATTCCTTTGTTCAGACACAGAATTCAAAAGGCAGGTTCAAATTCTTTTCTTCGTGTCATCTAAAACAATTTTTAAACCATTTTCTTCATCATTTAGGTAGACTTTTGTATATGCAGACCTTGTTCCCGGAAAGACATTACTGCCTTTGTGTTAGCAAAGCAGTGAGCAGGTATGGAGCGCGAGCAGCCTTTTGGATAATAACACGTTCAAATGTTTTGTGCTTTAAAATTCATCAGTAAACAGAAAGCTAGAGCCACGCCTCTGGTGCTCACACTGTGCCACACACTTCAGCCAGTAGGCAGTGGGTCTTTCAGGAACTGGATCTTTCAGGCACCCTTCAAAGGAGAGTCATAAATAAGAAGGTACAGAAAACAAGGGGGAGATAAAAAAAGGCACCAGTGACTTCTGCAAAGTTTACTTCAATAGAAAACCAAGCCAGACTTCATATCTTCCCATGTAAATGAAAAAAAAAAAAAAAAGGGACAAAGACAAAAAGGTATGCAGATCTCTCAAACTGAGCATTGCTGGTAGAAAAAAAGAAAAAAAGAACATTTAATATTCTATCTATGCTTTGATTATGCATGTGAATAGCAAGCTGCAAAATATACATAACACTTCATAAATTACACATATGTAGTCCCTGTGACATAAGTACTTTAATTGAGAAATGCTTGGATTTATTTATTAAATCCATAGAAAATGTACATATTCTGTATGTTAGCCAGTATCCTGATAAACTGTGACTTTAATCACTGCATTTTCTCTCCTACTCACTAATTGTGAAAAGGTTTAGATAGTTTTTCAATCTATTTTTCACCTAACGACTAAATCCTGCTTATTTCTTTTTGCTGGACCCTTCCAAATTGTACCACATTCTGTGATTTCAAAGGATGCTGTGATGGAAATAAAGAAATAAGTAAATAAAACCCATATAAAATCTATAGATATGCTGGATGGAGTGTTTAATAGTGTGTGAGTAAGCCTTTGTTCAGCACGGCTGTCATTTACTCTGCTGCTTTCACCCTCATCCCGACCATGAACTCCATAAGCAGGGGACCATCTCCTTTGTTGCAGTACTAAAATGTGTCTGGTTGGAGTTTTTCACTGCTACTGGAGTGCAACTAAATAGAAATAATAAATAGTTAATAGGATGCCGAGTTGCAGAGGTGGGGCTAATTAGCTGAGGCTTCATGGGGTTGTTAATGATGGATTAGGAATGGGGAAATTGATAAAGCTGAATATGTAAAGGCTAATATTGTACAGGGTGATGGATGCTTTGTCAGCTTCGATTGCATATGACCAGAATTAACATTGTGCTTATCTTCCTCCTGCTTCTTCAATAGATTACTCGGCTCTAAAGCACTGCTGTTTTATGAGTCCCTCCCCAAATTCCCCCGAGTGGAGTAGTGCCAGTCATTTAAGACAGCCTAAGAGGCTGCCTTACAATTAAAATTGGGTCGGGAGGTGAAAAAAAATGTGACTTTGTGAAGGAGGGGTGTTATCAGCCGCACACTGCTCTGCTACTATTCCTCCTCTTCCTCCGCTTGCTGAAATGGAGGGATTTCAATTGATTTTGTTTTCTTGCAGTGCAGGCTGGTGAGCAAGTGTGAATGCAGCTGTGTGCAGTAAGCATGCAGCACTGGGGGACTCGCCTTGTTGCCTGCACAGGGCTGCCAAGAGCTACTGGGTGCTTTGGCTCCTGATCCACGCTGTGCACTGACTATTGACCCAAGTGCTGTGTTTTGTGTGCAAAGGAAGAATGGTAACATACTCCTACTCATACAAAGCATCCCTATATATATCACAGCTGTATTTATTTACTTGCTAAGGAAATCAAAATAATTATGCATTAATTATCATTCATTAACCAGCAACAAATCATTTTCTGATATTGGTATCTCAGTAGGTATATTTACATTTAAAAATTAACATATTTTCTTGCCAAATTCCATACAGAGCATGTGGCTCCTACTGAAATCACCTGACATTGAATTATACTGGCTTTTTGTGTGTGTGTGTGTAACTAAAGGATCAATAAGCATTCATACTTCTCTGTAGGCTATGGGCTAGTAGGAAGACAGGCAGCCTTGCAGACAAGCCACAGACAGCCAGGACAAGAGAAGAGAATTCTTTTCTCAGTTTGCCTTAGGGCTTTTGTGAAGCCTTGGACAAATCACATAACCTCTAAGTTTAAACCTTCTGACTTTCAAAATGGAAATTATCATAACTGCCTACTTTCTCCAGGATGTTGTGAAGTAAATCAATTCACTGTATGTAAGTATGTGTGGTGGGGAGACTACTTGGATACTTTGGAAAACAATGACATATTCATGTTGCTTTCATTTTTGTAGATGTTTGTGGAGTGCACCCAATGTTTTAATGTATTAAAAACTTAATGTCCAGAACAATTATTGGTTGTGTAGTGTATAGATAGCATTAAATACAAATATTTCTAGCTTCATTCTCCTATGGACATAATTTATTTTGCATAGGGCCAGAGTAACTGAATGGTCAACTGTTCCACAACCAAGTGTAAGTGCTTTGCAAAAGTTTTGCTTTAGATGGCAGTCAGGAAAATATTCCCACATTTCATTTGTTAGAAGAAATCCAGAGCTGGCATTAGTGCTGGCTTTGATGTATCCTGTGGTATACAATCCAGAGCATGCTGCTGTAAACAGAAATGTCCCCTCACCTCTCCTCTTTGTTCTTCAAGTGTGATACTGGCCCCCCGCAGCGGCTTCTTTCTCTTCCTGGGAAGGCTTGACAAAGTCAATTGATAGGAAAAAAAAAAAAAAAAGACTTACCATTTCCTTCTCTACTTAAGACTCTAAAGAAATTGACACATATATTGTACACATACTGAAGCCCTTGAAATAGTGTGGCTTTTTCTATTGATTCCTGAGGGGAAATGAACCAAGCCGAAAGCAAGCAAGCAAGAAGCAAACATACTGTTGTGTCCATAACTTAAAATATGGTAAGTACATCACACTTCTGCTTCTGTTTTATTTAGTTATTTGTATTCTGAGAGGAAGAGAGAAGAAAAAAAAACTGAGGAACTCAGTATTATAAGCAGTATAAACAGCAATACCTGTGGGTAGGATTGCCTATCGTTACCCTTTGTAAGACTGGATTTTAATGCTTGTAACTGTAAAATTTTTACTAATGTGTAATGAATTTTTCTATGGTAAGTGTTTCAGCATGAAGCTGATTTTTAAAACAGTCCGGTCAGTTTGCAAAAGAAGGTTGGTGAAAAATACACTATTTTGCTCACATTAAAAATGCTGTTGGTCTGTATAAGTGAGCAACTCTTTCATCTCCATTTTCTAAAATAGAAATTTGGCTTTGCCAAGGATTTGCCAGAGATTTGATAGGTAGAGAATCTCTCAGTTTCTACATTTAAAAAGTGTAAATAACTACCCTTCATCAGAATGGCATTTCCACTTTCTGGTGCCTGGAAAGTCCAACAGTAATGGACGTCTCCATTAGGCTTACCTGCACTTCAATTGATTTTCACAGAAGTAGGGGTGTTATAGAGCTCAGCACAAGAGCAGAGAGAGGGCTTTTGTGCTTCTCCCCACAAACCACACCCATAAATGCATATGAAAAGAGCAGCCCATGACTAGGATGCAGGCTGTGTAGACATGAGGATGACTGGAACTTAATGAGAAAAAGATGAGGAAGCTGTCAGAAGAATGAGAAAAAAAAAATGCCAGTAAGGATGTTGTGCTACACTGAAGTAAAGAAGTGAGAAGGTTAGCAGGGTGAAACCACGTACCAGGACCAGGAGTCAAAAATGGGCATGGAAGTATGGCTTGGATTAAGGCATTGGGTTGACAGCATGAGGAAGAAGGTCCTCGAGTATTATGGTATAATGCTTTCAAAGATTATTCTGCAGTAAAATAAACAAATAAATTAAAAAAAAAAAAGATTAAAAAAAAGTTGTTTAAGAATGCCTACCCGCTGTTGACACTCATGAATCCCTAGGAAGCTATAGCAGCAGCATACTGTGTTGTGGTTATGAAGCTTCTTGCCCTACTTCTAAACCATTTGCATTTAGGAGAGTTCTATATAAAAAGAGCAGAGGTGTTTGGTTTCTTAGAATAACATGAAGAACAGAGTTTTCAAAAGCTAAAGTCTCACACCTTAGGAGATGGTAGGTTTACTGCCCATAGAACTCTAATTCTCCTTGCTCTGTTTATATGTATTATTTTAAGTAGACTGTAATTGAATAATCATGTTACTTTTTCACAGAACACTTAGCACATTAAGTGCAAGAACATACAGGGCTCGGGAAATGGATCAAGGAATTTGTCAGTGTTATAGGTTGAGGTGCCTTGTTAGCTCCTCTTAAGTACATCCCTCTGGCATTTTTCATTAACTCAGTCCTTCTGCACAGAAGCAGAAAGCCATCACATTCTGTCATTTGCAGACAGTGTTTATAAGCTGGAACTCACTATCTAGCACCAGTTTGCTCTGTGACAGTAGCTAAGCTAACTCAATGGTAGCTCTCTCAGAGTTATGGCTGACTCTCCCAGAGACACGCTGCACAGAAAGCAGACTTTGCAGGCTCTCTACATTCCAGCTGTTCTCTTTCAGATCTGGGGGAGGCTGTTTGCCATAGACAAGTCCCGATGTTATCAGCTCCAGCCAAACTCCCTTCTGTAGGGCACTAATAAACTGTTGGTGTCTGTTTTGAGTCTTGTCTCAGGTGTGAGAACAGTGAACCCCTTTGTGTTAGCCATGGAAACAGCTACCAGTGTTTTTGCGCAATCATTTCAAGAACTTCTATTTGCTTGTGCTTTCTTGGACTGCACTTCATTTTTAGTTTCATGATGGAATTGTGTTGTTTGCACCTTTTTTTTCACATTATCCTTCACTGTAGCTCTTTAATCACGTGGAGCAACACAGAGTGAGATGTACTCCGTATTTTGAAAGGTAAGAAACGTAATGCCCCGTTTTTCACCGGAATGCAGTCAATGGGGCTGTTTTCTCATCAGAATTCTGCCTCTAAGCAGCAGAGCTCAGACGTCGCTGTTACAAAGAGGTTCCGCACCGGAGGGCGGTGGGCACGGCCCCGAGTGCTGGAGATCAAGGAGCGCTGGGACACAGGGAGTGAATTTTATGTAGCGATGTGCGGAGCTGGGGGAACCGCTGGGCGATCCTCGCGGCTCCCTCCCCACTCGGAGTATTGCGTGACCCTCAACGCGGGGATGCCGCGAGAGGCCGTCAGGCGCGGAAGACGGGCAAAAAGGGGAGAGCCGCGCCGCCTCACTTTACGGCCCGTTTGCGACGCGCAAAATGGCTGCCCCCAGGGCGCGATGAGGCCGCGCCGGTCCGCCGCCCGAGGCTGAGCCGGGCCGAGCAGGGGCGCGGGGCGGGATGTGGGGAACCCTGCTGCGATGCGCGGGCCGCGGCGGAGGCCGGCGGGGGCTTTCGGGGGGCGGCCCGCCTTCGGCCGCGCCCTGGAGCCAGGTGGTGTCCGAAGCCGAGAAGATCGTGGGCTACCCGACGTCCTTCATGAGCCTGCGGTGCCTGCTGAGTGACGAGCTCAGCAACATCGCCATGCAGGTCCGCAAGCTGGTGGGCACCAAGCACCCGCTGCTCGACACCGCCCGGTGAGCGCCCGCGGCCGTGCTGGGGGGCGGGCGGCGGCGCCTCGGGAGCTGCGCTGCTGGCGGGAGGAGCGGGGCTGGCCTCGCCGCGCCCGCGGCTTTTGGGTCTGTGTTGTGAGGAGATAGCGGGACAGCCGGGGAAACCGATCGGCCTGAATCGCTGTGGCTGAAAGCACAACAACTAAGAGAACGCGAGGTGCTATGCAAACGCGAGGTTGCTATGCAAAATATCTGTCAACAGGTATAAGCCACAAATTAGTACTTACTCAGATCGGTCTTCTACTTTGCTTTTTGAGATTCAAAAATGTAGCTGTGTGATGGCCCTTGGCGTCTCTGCAGTGATGCTGCAATGCTGTCCAAAACAAGATGCATTTTTCAAGGTCTGTGTGTGCAAATCTGAATTTTTTGAACTGAACAAAGAGAGGTGCAGGGGGCAAATGGGGCTTTTCCAGTGAGGTGGAATTTAAATAGTGAATTTAAGAAAGCAAGTCCAGAAGAAACAAATCAACTTGTTAGGAAAAGTGGAAAATATCTGGCTTCAGAAAATACTGCTGGAGAGATACCTTTTTTTGGGGGGGAGGGGGAGGGGGGATGGAACATTTGTACCAACAGCTTGCAGTATTATGATAAGCTCTATAGAAAAGGTTGTGATTTTCTGATGTGCTTGTGTGAAGGAAGTGACAGAGAGAGAACGTTTTTCTGCCTTTGGATCTGTTTTTAGGACTGGTCGGTAGAATGCAGCAAACAGGAGGCCTGGATCACCACACATTCTTCAGTTGTCGTTATAGCTGTAGGAGTATCAGAGAGTCCCCCAGTGCTGAAACTGGACATCAGTGTGTATCTGAGAGCCTGCTCAGTGTGTAGTACTGCTGGTTTGTTTGTGGATGAGGCTGAACCCTGTGCTTTGTGACTTTATGGATGAATATTTCAGGAGAGAGCTTTTTTTGAAGTGATGCTCATGGGCTGCTTTGGACTTGAACCTGTGAGCCTGTAGCTTGTGGAATGCTATCAGGAATACAGTTGGGCACAGGGCCTGGAGAACTGACTCTGTTCATTTCTTTAAAATTCTATAAAAAACAGTACTCAGTATTTACTTGTGTAAAAGTGTGTGCATTTATTTGGCATGTTCCTAATTTACGTCACTCATATTTCCAAAGGTTTGATATGCATGCATTTCCAATGGTCTTGACTTTAATATTATAAGAAGAGTAGATTTCGTTCTGTCAAGTTTTAGTACACTTGGAACAACGCACAATTTGTATGTTCCTGTGTTTTATGGTATAGCTTTTCAACAGTGTGAATCTTGAGTCTGTTGATTCTTAACAAATTGCTGAAATTTGGCTGTTGTATGCTTGAGTGTTACTGAAATCCGTTAATGTGAGAAGTCTGGGATCTGTGGTCTGACCATAGTTATTGAGGAAACAAGTTTTGATTTTTGCCCACGCGTATGAACCAGCATAGTTTTATTGTGTGTTCATGCAAATGTCTTAAAGCATAGATATCTGAAATATGTTCTTTGATGACTTTTTTGAAAAGCTTTTGAGTGTGATGTTGTTCAATTCTAAGCTTAAAGATTGTGAATGCAAAAATGTTCATGTCCTTTAAGTACTCAAACACTTGGAGAGATTTTTCTTTTTTGTGACCATATGAAGACTGCTTAAAATTGATTAATTCCACTTGTTTCTAAAGTTTCCACTTCCTACTGTTTTTTTGAGGTTGTATATAGTAGGTGTTGACAAACAAATTATGATTGTATATTGTCATTTCTAAGCTGTGTTAATTTTCTTTAACTTCTTTGACCAGTAGGATTTTCAATGCTTTTCTCCTTTGTTTCCTCCTTCATGGAATCGTAGAATCATAGAATGGTTTGGGTTGGATGGGACCTCAAAGCCCACCCAGTTCCAACCTCTGTTGTGGGCAGGGCTGCCACTCCCCAGCTCAGCTGCCCAGGGCCCCAACCAACCTGGCCTTGAGCACCGCCAGGAATGGGGCATCCACAGCTTCACTGGGCAGCTGTGCCAGCACCTCACAGCCCTCTGAGTAAAGAAGTTCTTAATATCCAATCCAAATCTCCCCTCTTTTAGTTTAAAGCTCTTGTCCTTGTCCTGTCATTATCAGACGGTGAAAAGTTGGTCTCCCTCCGTCTCCCTCCTTTTTCTTTCTGTCTAAACTCTTTGCTGCACACACAATCACAGAATGACCTGGGTTGGAAGGGACCTCAAGGGTGATGAATCTCCAACCCCCCTGCCACATGTAGGGCCACCAACTTCCCCATTTAATACTAGACCAGGCTGCCCAGAGCCCCATCCAACCTGGCCTTGAACACCTCTAAGGATGGGGCATCCACAACCTCTCTGGGCAGCTTGTTTCTTAAAGTCTTCCTTAGACCATAATGTGTTTCTTATGCGTTGGTAGAAAACCCTTGGCTTTGAGGAGCATAAATTCTGAACTGTGACACTGTAGAGCATCACTGCTACAGCACTGAAAACATGCAGTGTAAGTGGAATGCTGATAAGCATTTTTAACCTTCTGCCTTGTTTTGGGTCACCAGGCTGCTGCGGCACGTAGCCCAGTGCTGAGAGCCTTAGGGAAAGCAGCTTAAAGATAACAGTCCACATGAGACAGGACATGTGGAAGAGCAGCTGTCGGGGCAGTATACATTTCTCTGATGATCCTATCCATTCCTTCCCCTCGTTGGATGCAGCAGTGGCAGCACATGGGTTTCAGTGCCTGCCATGAATCAGGCCTGCAGCAGGTGTTCTGGGGGTGATGCTCAACCCCTGATGCCTCCGACCCAGACTGCTTTTGGCCAGCAGCCTTAAATTCGTGAGCTATTGCTGACTGTGCAGCTGAAGCAGAGTGACGGGTAACTGACCCCTACAACAAGGGATTTTGGAATTACCGTGTGGTAAGGCCAACTGTCTTTTGTTGATTTTTTTGTTAAGCTTTGGTTTCCTGAGTCGGCCACATGAAGCGAACATCCTCGGTACTGGCCTTGCCAGACTTGTCAGAAGGAGAGTGAAATGGGAGGGAAGGTTGAATTTCATTTTAGAAAGGCTAATGTTTAGTGGTTAACAGATCATTGCAAGTTGGGGTATCTGGATTATATTCACAGCTGTGCTTCTGGCGCTCTGAGCAGAGAAGTCACTTAATTTTTCATACTTGCTTGTACTTATCTGTAAAATGAATAATGCAGCATCTGTTTTCTGGAGGTTATTACACTTAGTTCATTATAGCCTGCATTGGTCGCTGTGATCTTTCAGTGGAAAATGGTGTATAAACAATATTAATAAAGAATACATTAAACAAATGCTGTCATTAAAATATTCACCTCTAACAGATACTCTGGAAATAGAATTGCATGCTAACTGCTGCTGGATCTTTCTTTGTAGCCTTCTGAGCCACAGGACGGTCCATCAGAGCTTTCATTTTTCTTGCCCTATAATGAAGTGTTTTCAGCAACTACCGAAAACTAACATTAGCATTCTTTCGCTCTTCAGGCTTTGTTGAACTAAAGAATTTTTTCCAACAGTGAGCATGTGAACTTCTTTTCAGATGGGAAGAAAATAAATCCAATCCTCTCCGATCCTCTTTCTTCTCTTCCCCCGCCTTCCTAGGCTAACATACATCCTTTTTAGTATAGGAAAGAATCTGTAATTGGCACCACGATCTACTTTTCTCAAATACATAGTGTGAATAACATTTTCTTGATTATTTAATCTCCCCTGAGAAGGATATAGCTTATTGCAGATTGTAAACAGTAAACGTTATGGCCAATGCATCACTTTTATAATATCAGTAAATGAAATGGAACACTTCATACACGTAAAATTATTATGGGGCACCATTTAGCTCTAGTCATTCCATCATTAGTGTGTGGGAGGAATGATTATATTTTAGTTCTGTCAGAATTGTTTGTTGGTGACAAATCCTTGTGTAGACTTAGTTACAGTTTTCCTAGATTATTGCAGAAATAAAAAAGCCCAATCGAACAGGATTTGTTCTGCTGCTGCCTGCCACAGGTTGGTCTGTAGCTGCTCTAAGCACTGAGTGTAGCATGCAATCCAGAGTAGCTTGAAGATGGTCTGCTTTTGTGTTAAAATGTCTGATAATGTTGCACTTCTGATGGTTGTGTTTCTCTGTCAGCTTGGAATGGCTCTGCTTGGTGACTTGTATCTTGTCACTTTAGATGCAACGTTCATTTGTCCTCCTGTGTGGATGACTGAGCGTCTGCAGCACAGATACAGGGGCTTGTTCCAGCCCTGCAGGGTGGAATTGTAGCCAATTTGTATTTTGTCTCACAGAAAGGTGACCTTACAACTACCCTTATTCATAATTGCGTGTGCTCTGACTGACTGTGAGTAGCTTTGTTGCAACATCCTCCAAATGCTGTTTTTTTTTTCTTCTGGGCTATTAAAACAAAGGTGTCCATGTGCTTGGCTGTAGCTAGCGGGGTAACTGCACACAGCCAGCAGCCATGAGCAGAGGCTCTGCGCAGCTGAGGGCTTCTGCCTGCACATAGCTTTCTAAAGCTCCAACTTGCTGTAGTCTTCAGAGCTGTACTGAGGTCCTGCATCTGCAAAGGACCTTGGGGGTGGGGTATATGACATCCCTCTCCTGCTGTTGCTGGATCAGAAGTCAAAATGAATTTGCATTCACCGCATTTTATTGGCTTTTCTTCAGCCTCTGGAATGCTTTATAAAAAATGTTTTTGTGATGTAGAGATGCAATTTTTATAGCTGTGGTCAGAATGCTGTTAGATGCTAGCTATGAGGTAGCAGGTGTGTAATTTCCTGTGTTTACTGCAGAAGTCTGCTGGCTTGGGAGGTCTGGAAGCACTGTTCACTAAAGCTAGCAACACGCAGTGCACCTCTGCAGAAAGTCTTTGTGGTGATGTCAGAAATGCAGACGTGTCTTCCTGCTCTAAATATTTGATCCTAATTGCCAGGTTACTGGAATGCTGATGGTAATAACCAGGTTAACTTTACTCTGGCAAGACTATTCCCTAAAGCATTCTGCATAGCTGATAGAAGCAGCAGTGCTCTCGGGAGCAGCAGCTGGAGCACTGGAGTGCAGTTGTGGCTTTGCCACATCAAGAAGCCTTTCTCTTTCAGGAAAGGCTGCTCTCTCCTGGATAAATCAACTTTTGTGAACATCTTTCAATCTGGCTTGGTAGGCTTGAGTAATAGCTGCAAAAGAATTTTGTCGTGTTACGTCTCTTAGAAATGCTTGTGCTCCACAGGCTTTTCTATTACTTGGAAACAAACAATTCTTTGCCCCTCAAAATCAGTTTTTCCCTGCATTTTGGCTGGATGATCTCTCAAAAAGCTCAAAATGATGGAATGCTTTGGCAGGTGAAAAGACATGGAGGAAATTAAATCAGTTGTGGATTCACATGCAGATTGAAATTTCCTTCTGCATCTGATTCCTTCTTTTTTTCATTGTATTTATGGACTCCACTGTTATTTTCAGTTAGCCATTAAATACTGCTCACCCAGTTAAGGGGAAAGAAGAATACATTTCTGCATGTCACACTCATCCTTTATACCTTAGTAAGATAGAACTGGATGAATAAATAAACGCTGCTTGTTCCCCCCCCCCCCCCAAGTTCTACTTTTTGTCTCTCGCATATTTTACCAGTGCAAGTTTTTTTTAATTAGTTTTCTCCACCAGTGGCATTACCTTCACATACACAAATGCTTGTGCCCAGTAGTTATTTCTGCTCTTTTGAAGAGCTGTCAGTAGGATCAAGAAGATAAGAATTGCATCAGAACTTGTACACTTGTGCTTGAGCTTCACAGTTCACATTTAAGGGTCTTAACTTTTTATTAAAATCAAATTACATTTGAGTTTAATAAAACATGCTTTTTACTGGGTTTGGCAGTGAGAATCTTATTCCTGAAGCTAAAGCATATTATCCAAACAAATGTTGACAAGTATTCCTAAAGCAGAGCTCAAGAAGGTGAAGACAGTCATTCTCATGGCTGTGGATTTGCCAGAGATGCTGAGAGAGGCTGAAGTGTTGAACGGACAGGTTGTTTTCAGCTGAACTGATGCTGAGCTCTTGTCGCTCCCTGATTGGATGTTTATGGAAGTGTGTGCTTGAAGGTGCAAAGGATGTTTAGCTGTGTGGTACAATACCGGCTCTTGCCGAATGTTGTGCCACCATAAGCAAAGTGTGATCAAGTAGCAAGTTTGCAGCACGGATGAGTAAAAGTTAGGCTGCAAATTAATTTTTCTTTCATTTTAATAGTATTCTTTACAGTGGTTCTCATTTGAATATTTATTTTGAATCTACGTTTCTGTACTTATGAGGAATGTGTTATTTCACCAATGTAGGCTTGTTTTGGTAAATTAAATGTATTCAGGTGAAAATGCTGCTTGGGATGTGCTAATAGAATCTTCTTTCGATGAGAACGAATAAGCTGCCCTGATACTGATAATTTCTACATTTCTATAGGGAATGCGTGTGCCTGTAGGAGTGTCTGTCTTGTAATGATTAATTATGTAGTAATTTGTTTCTTCCGAGTCTGAAGATTTCAGCAGAAATTTGTGTATGACTCATTCTAATTGAATGAAAAACGTTGTGGTTTCTTAAGTTTCGGCTTCCAGTGTGTAAAAAAGAAGCTGAATATGTAATAAACAGATTCAAGTGCTGGTCAGTCTTTGAAGGATACTGTATAAATAATAAAGCACTTTCTTTTGGTAGCAAGTAGTGTTTCCCTAAAACAAAAATCACAGAATCACCAAGGTTGGAAAAGACCTACAAGATTATCCAGTCCAACTATCCCCTGTCACCAATAGCTCCCACTAAACCATGTCCCTCAACACAACATCCAAATGTTCTTTGAACACCTCCAGGGTCGGTGACTCCACCCCCTCCCTTGGCAGCCCATTCCAGTGCCTGACCCCTCCTTCAGAGAAGTAGTATTTCCTAATGTCCAGCCTAAGTCTCCCCTGGCACAGCTTGAAGCCATTCCCTCTAGTTCTATCAGTAGTTACACAAGAGAAGAGGCCGACCCCCAGCTCACTACAACCTCCCTTCAGGTTGTTATAGAGAGCAAAAAATACAAATACACAAAGGCAGGGAGTGTATCCAAAATCAGAGTGGGCTGACTGATGCTGAACAAGCCCATAGCATACTTGCTTCTACATTATGTACACAGCAGCCTGAGAAGCTTTTTCAAATAAAGGTAATTGTTGGAGTTTACATCTGATCTTTTCTACGCTTAAATGATTTGTAATGCCTGCGAGTTTAATGCAGTGGCGAATGACTGTTAAGTCAATGTTTGCCCTGTGCAGGAAAAGAGTACTGAATAAGTGGGAATATTTTCAAAATCATTCTTTCTGTAACCCGGAAGATAGTTACCAAATATGCCATTACATAAAGCACAAATGAGAGCTGATGTCATAGAGTAATCAGGATTCGTATTTGGATCACTGGAAACAATTTTCACTCAATGAATCTTCTTTTTCAAAATCTTAACTCACCTTTTCAAATGTTAGGGGTAAAAGTACTTTCTGTGGTCTCTTACTCTTTGTGACATCTGTATGTTGTAGCTTGCAAGAAGTATTTTCTCTTACTCAAGATATTTTCCCTCTGCCGTGCTGTAGTTTTTGATGCCGCCTCCCAGTTTGACTTTGCTCCTTGTGGCCTTGGGAAGCCCTGTTAACTAATTCTGGTGATCCCTTTCAGAGGTCCAGAGAACCATATGTATAACACCGTGTCCTCTACAGTACTTAGTATTTTCCTGAATAGATACCAAGTTGGAGAAGCACAAATACAAGCAAACATCTAGATGTTTCCGTGCTGATGCCACTGCTTTCTCCCGGGGGTGGAAGACCACTGTTTTAAATTATTAATAACCTTCCTTTACCCCACTTCTGACTCTCTTAGTTTCCCTCAGGGTAGGCAGACTGTCTACAGCACTTGCCCTAAAGGAACTACCGCAGGAGACAAACCTGGCAGACTATAAAGGAACACTATGAATTTAAAAATCGGATCTATTTCAAAATTTGTTTAAATTCTGTAGCAGATGCTTTACTGTCCTTGAATTGTCCCTGCCAGTTCTGTGGCATTGACAGTCATTTTTACTTAATTTTTCTTCTCCCTTCTCACTTTGTGAAGGATTCGTGTAAGGGAAGGAGAACTGAGCATATAGGAAAACTGATGTGACTCTTTATGCCTGAGCTTTTACCAGAAATGTGCTGTGAACCAGCTAGATTGTACTTGTAATGATATGTAGGGCTTAGAAATTTGACTCTTAAACCTGAGTTAACTAAGAAACTCCAGGAATGGTTCAGCCTGCTGGAGCTTTTTCAGCCACAGTCATTTTTCTTTAATCCTTAGCTATTCCTAAAAAGAAGCACCAGCTTGCTCCACCTCTTGCATTCGTCCTTGTTGTTCATTTTCACTTAAATTACTAGAGACGGTTGTTTGCTTTTTGCCTTCCTTCTACTCCATTTCCCTTTTTCAGAGTAACAGTAGCTGCTGCTTCTTTTCTCCTTTTCTGTCTTGTAGATATGTTGCACTTCAAAAACAAATAAACAAACAAACAACAAACGAAAAAACAACGACTTTCTTTCAGTCCCAAAGTAGGTCTGGGTTGGCAACAGCATGTGCGTGTGTGAAACCATCCTACCAGTGCATTGTCCTCATTAAGGCAGCGTGAGGCTAATGGCCCATGCCAGCAGCTTTGTGTCTGGTTGTCATCTGAATGATTAGCCAGTAGCAGAAGCACCGTCATGAGCTGATTTGGTAAGATTGCTTTTAATCGAACTTAACAGATAGTTCAAGTTGTTAAAATCTAAATGGAATCTACTACTCGTTGGGTCCAGTACATAAATCACAAAGCTTTGTGATCACATGTGGAAACTCATCTCTCTTTCAAGCGTTTGAAAAATGGTTGTGCTAGAGTGTGTGTGTTTGTTAGTGATTGTTTTTGTCTGAAGGTGCGTTGTGTTCCCAGTTAAATTAGTGGTGAGTTTTGAGACTGAGTATGGCGCAGTGGCTCTGCTTTCACATTATGAAAATTCATGTACTTTAACAGACTTGAAAGTAAAAGTACCTGCAGTATGTGAGTGTTGCTTGTATGCGTGCATGTTATGCAGGGAGAGATTTTTCTCCTGTCTCTGATTCCCAACTGCTTTTGATTTAATGTGGTTTGTTTGAAGATACCCTGTGTGCATAGTTAAAAATAATTGCAGTGATGTTAATGCTACATTATGCTCATATTTGGATCTTGCTTTTAAAAATAGACTTCTGAATGTGAATCTCACTGGTTCGACATCTTTGAATAATTAAAAATGGATCTTAAGGAAAAAAACTTACTTTCCCCAAGCCTTTGTTGTCCTGTGGAAGCTGAAGTATGAAAGTACAAGAGATCACTTCAGCATATCTGTTCTTGATCCCTGGTTCCTAGTTTAGATAGTGTGGGAGGTTGTTGATAGGCTCTGCAAGAAATCAGATTTCATGTATTGGTAGGAGTAATTACCTGAAAAGGCTGTTTTCAGAAATAAGGTTCGGAGGACTCAAGGAAGCTGGAAATGCAGAGACCTGCAAGGTAGTGTGGGGAAGCCCTTGTTCTAATACATATTTATTCAACGAACGGAACACGTTGAAGGAGTTTCTAGTATTGGAATTTACAGTGTATTTTATGTGTCTTTTGTCCATAATATAACTTCATAAAACTGAATCAAATTATCTTGCCAGCAGGAAAGTAGGAAATGAATCCGCGTAATGACTGTAATGTGTCATAGCAACCAAGTTTTAAAATAGTCAAATTCCAAAATAAGGTTATAAAAATGACATCAGAGGAAAAAAAAAAAAAGAGCATTCTATGTTATGTTATAGCAACAGAAACATAGGCTTGTTTTTTGTTTGTGAATCACTTGGGATCATATTGCTGCTGGTGGATTTTTTTCTTTCGTTTTTCTTTTCTTTTAAGAGGAAGAATATGTCCTAACATAATGTGTATTCTTGGGGAGAACATATTTTGGCAATTCTTGTTTCTGTCACACTTCAAAAGAGCTGAAGTTTTGTTAGGTTTTGCTCTTTCAAGATTTCCCTCGAATAAAATATTTGCTGAATATTCTTCTTCTCATTTTCTTTTCTACTTTTAAGTCTTTAAGAGCTCCCTTGAATCTTTTGCTCCTCTCACCATGGCTTGTCAGAGAACGATTAAGCTTCACTAGCAGAGTGTTACGAACAAAAATTTGAGATGTATATATTTTTTGACTTACCACAAGCATGATGTTATTGGCAGATGCCAGCCTGCAGTGTGAAGTTTCACCAGCTTAGAGAGCAGTGGTGAGGCTCACATGGATGTAGGTACGTGTGTCTGAGTGCTACTTGGTGTGCATGCTGGGCTCCCAGCTGTTAGGAGCCACACGGGAGGACAAGGCAGGCTCCCTCTCTGCTCCTCCTGCGGATGTTATGCTATATAAGATTGGTGCACGCAGTTGGCTGCTTTTAATATTTTCTTTTGAGGGCTTTCATTTTTAATTCTAACACGTCTTCTCCTCAATCCACAGCATTCTTTCTGATGTACCATCTTCCTGCTAGTTAATTTATCCAATGTTTTGTTTTGTTTTGTTTTTTAATCTGGCTATTAAAAACTGAACATGCCTTACAACCCAAAGCTGGGGGGTCTTCACAGTTAGAATCCCTCTCCCTCCTTCTTACACTGTAAATGCTGATGACTTACTTGCCAGAAATACCAGGTTTGGGTTAATGTATTGTCCCTGGGTGATTCTGCTGCTTTGGATTACCTTGGTGTGCATGTAGGCATTAAATATTGAAAGCTGTTTTCATATTCTCCAGTGGTGAAGCTCTGTATAAACAAGTCTTATTTACTGAACAGTTTGGGAAGTGTGTACACACTGGTATGCCTTAGGAAATCTACTGCTTAAGCCTTTGTGGTCCTGATTTTCTCTGGCCATGATAAATGAAGCAGTAGACCAGGAACTATATTAGAGAGTGATACTGGGAGGAATAAGTGAGTGTTGAGACTGAAGAAATTTCCTGTGAGTTCACAAATAATTTAAATGCTTACCAACTACTGTCACCAGACCTCATTAAATGTTTTTCATTTGGTTTTTCAAAGAAATTTGAAAGCAAAGGTTTATGCTGTATGAAACTGTGTCCTTTACGCTTGAAAGATTTGTAGGCCAGGTGCGAAGTCTGGAGACAAACAAATGTGAGTCCTTCTTACACATATAATTATTAGAGAAGCAAGAAAATACATTGAAATAAAATAATAAATAAACAAATAAAATAAATAAAGAAAATACATTGAATAACATATCTGTTATTGCTTCACGTCTACATGGAATGAATGTTGCTGCACTATATAGAGTGCAATGCAGGCATATTAAACCTGCAGCTAGTGTTGCTAATTACTGAAAGACTGTAGTTGTACACTTCAGACTTCACATTTAACAAGGAAAACCCAAACCCCACAGCCTTTGGGAAGCGGTGATGTGCAAGTAGCAATTTTCCATTTTCAGACTTTTCTGCTTCCAGAAGTGTATTGTTAAGAGAGCAGATGATAAAACCTTGTATACATTTAACCCGTGTCGTTATGCATATTTTGGAGATGGTTTTACATCTTTATATCAAGAATGGGGAAATGCTTTCTTTCTTCAGCAAGGGCTAAATAACCATTTAGAGCTGGACTAGCTCTAGAAAGAGATTTAGATAAAGTGAGAGAAGTAGCTTTTCTCTGGCTCTAAATTCTGCTTATGATTTTCATGAATTCACAGACCATTTATTTTTACCACGGAGACACAAAAGGCAGAGTCCTGCAGGCTGGTTATGGCAAATGAAAGGTGCTTACTATGCTTAGCATGTTGTGATTCTGTACCTGATTGTTTCAAAATAGAAATTTGTGTTAGCTTATCTCGAAATGTCATCATTTGTTGATATAAATAATTTTACATTCTTCCCTCCCCTGTGAGTGTTGAATGATTCTTTCACAAGAAATCCACGTTATTTTAATTAATTACTTGGGGTTTTAAATTAAGTTACAGGTGAGCTCAGCTCTTCCCTGAAGAGCTTTTACTACGTTAGCAGTGGAAAAGGATAATTCTTGCTGCATAATTCTCTAATGGGCTGTTGTGTGTTGCTCAGCTGAACAAGGCTGCTTCTTTGCTTTTGATTTCTGGTCTGTGTCCAGCTTTTCAGGGAACAACTTGGATGGTTGGAAGATATCACCAGAAACATATTTTTCTTTTAACTGTAAAAGAGAAGAGTGAGACCCATTGATATCTGTTGCTTTGGGAAATTGTTAAGGATTGCAGAAATATAACGTGAAACTAAATGAGGTACTGGTAACCAAATATATGAAGTCTTCCTAGAAGATGGGTAAAATATAGGGACAGGTTTATTGGTGTTAATTTCCTATCCTTATTTCAGGAAATATTCCCCTTGCTTTTAAACTATTTCTTTTATGTGTTTATAACTATATACAATCATAAAATGGTAACTTTATCTGTTACTTGTGGGCTGTTGGGCTGCGGGGACTGAAGCGATGCTTATTTTCCTGTTCTGGAGTATGATTACTTGTTGAAGATGTGACAAATTTAGGTCATATTTGGCATGCATTTAAATTTAGCCTGAGTCTGATTTATGAAAAAGAGGTAACAAACCTACATTATATTTTCCCTTGTGTGAGTATTGCAGCCAAACTGCAATTTATTTTGTACTATGTCAAGTTACAATAAAAGATACATGCATGAAATGAAGTAGGGTAAAGAGTTCAGTCATTAAACCTTTTTTTTTCTTCTAAGTTAGCTTTCATCATTGCACCTTTAGCTGTGTTAATTACTTCAAAGAATTATCTTAGAGGCTAGCTGAAGAGCAGAATCAAAGACGAAGGGAAATAGCCTTAAGCAAAATCTTTTTTTTTTCTTTTATGAGAACATTCTTACAGTAACTTGTAGGATAGAGATCGCTAAGAGTCCCTTTTAAAATTCCCCTGCTTCACACTTTTTTTTTTTTTTTAGTATCTTAATATTTTTGTTTTTTAATATTCCAGAATACTGTACTGCCATACCTGCAGCTAATGTTAGAGAGCAAAGTGCTTGTCTTAAAATTATGATTTTCTCATGTATTTTCATTTTTTTCTGTATGTTGAGGAGGAGAAGATACTAAGCTAGGTGGATTTAGTTGTTCTGGTGCCCTCTGTGGGTGTTTTCCTTTCTTTCTTTTTTTTTTTTTTTATTCTTCTCACTTAAGAGGCCCAGATTGGGTTCTTTATACTGCCTATATGACTGTCAGTGGGTCTTTTTCTGGGCAAATTATGGCAACTGTATGTGTACATCAGCGTTTGGATTTGGGCTCAGAAGCATACTACCACCACTGCCTCTCAGTCTACAAATGCTGTATTAGTTCCTCATTTCCCTGAGCTAGCCTGGTATCCCAAAAAGGCAGGAGAAGCAGAGGCAGTCTGAAGAAGGCACGTGAGGATAGGTCACGTGTGAATGTTCTGCTTCCCATGCGCTCCCATGTGCAGTGGAGATCCCTCTGAGGAGATAGGAAGGCTGCTCTGTCTGGTGACTGTGGCTTCCCAGGATGCAGGAGCTGGAGCATAAACAGGTTTGTGAAAAATGGAATTGTGGGTAGAATCATGGAATGGTTTGGATTGGAAGGGAACCTTAAAGCCCATTCATTTCCAACTCCCAGCCATGGGCAGGGCTGCCACCCACCAGCTCAAGCTGCCCAAGGCCCCATCCGTCCTGGCCTTGAGCGCCTCCGGGGATGGAGCATCCATAGGCCCCTTAATGTGCTGGAAGGTTGCAGTGAGGTCTCCCCAGAGACCTCTATTCCAAGCTGAACAAGCCCAGCTCCCTCAACCTGTCTTCATAGAACAGATGGTCCAGCCTTGTGATCGCCTGCCTGTCCGTTCTTTGGACCTGCTCCCATGTTCCTCCTCTGGACCTTCTCCAACTGCTCCACATCCTTCTTGTGCTGGGAACCCCATGCCTGGTCACAGTAGCCAGATGGGGCCTCATGAGGGCAGAGTAAAGGGGGACAATCACCTCCCTTGCCCTGCTGCACCTCTTTTGATGCAGCCCAGGGTAGGGTTGGACATATATCAAGCTTCTTCTCCACTAAAGTCCCAAGTCCTTTTCCACAGGGCTGTTCTCAACCCATTCTCTGCCCAACTGATATTTGTGCTTAGGATTGCCCCTACCCAGGTGCAGGACCTTGAGGTTGGCCATGTTAAGTTCTATGAGATTCATGTGTAATTGCGTAATTGCATTTTGTAAGATTTGTGGGATTTATTTTTTTTTTTTTAATGTGTTTGTGTGGATGAAAACCTTAGGAAAAGTTGAAAAGCTTAAACTTGCCCATTAGGTTGTGCAACTGAGATACTACAAACAGTTCTTTTTTCTTTTATCTTCTTCCTTTTTTTTTTTTTTTCCAAAATATGTTGGAGAGTATTTCATTCAAATGGTACTTGAAGTTAACTTGGAAAATGTTTCTTTTTTTTACTGTTGACTATGTAAGGTGATGTAAGATTGCTTGTTACAAATTAACATAATTGTAAGTTATTACTGTTAAAACATGGCAATAATTTGTGACATCGAATAGCTAAAATAATATTTACAGAAAATACTGCAATCCATGATACCAACTAAATGGAAGAGTGTTGACTTAGACTAGATATTGGGAAGAAATTCTTTACTGTGATGGTAGTGAGACACTGGAACAGGTTGCCCAGTTATTTGCGGATGCCCCTTCCCTGGAAGCATTCAAGGCCAGACTGGATGGGGCTGTGAGCACCCTGGTCTAGAGGGAGGTGTCCCTGCCAGTAGCAGGGGTTGGAACTAGATGATCTTAAGGGTCCCTTCCAACCCAAACTGTTCTATGATTCTATAATTCTTTGGTTATTTTATATTTAAAGGTTATCTGAAACCTGATTTATTTATTTTTGCTTCACGCACAGCTAGTCCTAACACATTTTCAGTCTGAGGCAGAAAGTAATCTCCAAGTAGCAATATTCAGTGCTATTTTAAGTATGTATGTCCTACTGATGATTTTTAAAGCACAAAATAATGATGACATACCATGCAGAGGTCTTGCTTGCCTGAGGCTAGCGGTCTGAATGCGCTAGGTGCAGACACTTCTGTTTGCTGATGAAAGTGTTGAAAAGGAGCAGGATTTCACTGCTTCCTTTCATTTTGTTTTGTGAAAGTCTTCATTTTTTAATTTTTTTTTAATTTGCTTTTAATTATGCTCAAGTCAATCAACATCTGAAATCTTTTGAAGAATATGAAGAGAGGTATAAGTGCTTTGGGAAGGAGGTTTGAAACTAAATTTTGGCAAAACTAAGATTCAGTTGATTGCCTGATAGTGGCAAGAAGAAGGCCAGGCATTTTGGGTGACGTGTGCCAAGCCAGGGGCAAGGTAGCTTTTCAGGGAAAGGAATGAAGATCCTGACAGACTTCCTAGCAAGTGGGGCAGAGAAGTGTTGCCAGTGAATTATTAGAGAAACACCTAATGAGACAGCAAGAAGTGGAGAAGGCTAAGAAAAAATATGGGAAGTACATTACAGCAGTAAGGTTAAGGAGGAGGCAGCTGGAGCGTGTGTGCTCAGGGCTCATCATGGGGAGGTTGTCTGAGATATGTGCAAAACAGTTCCGGTTTGCATCCAAGGCATTCCTGTGGTTTCCAGATGTTTTCATCTGTGTAATGCTTTTAAAAGCCAACTACTGTGTATGCCCTTTTCATCACTTTAAATTGAAAACAATGGAAAGATACAGTTCAGCAGACTAACAGCTCCCCTTATGGACAGCAGATCATGAACTTCGTTTATCTTGCAGTGCATGTCTGTATTGTTCATATCAGTCTGACAGCCTTTTTCAGCCTCAGTGTGTGCGTGTCATGTAGAAACAGAAATATTTAGCATTTTTCATTCTGATCTTCAGAGAAGATTACGATATGCAGGTGAATGTATTGTGACTTTTCTTAATTGAAGAGGTGTGTGAATAATATTCTAGAAGAAGTGTGAGGAAGAATAATCTTCACTAATTAGAACTTGCACGTAACACGGAAGTAACAATGTTTGAGAACACAAGTGACAAAGCATTGCCTTATTGCAAATGCATTTGGATGCTGAAGAGGAGGAAATGCTTTCCTATTCAGCTGGGACTTACAAATATTAAGTATAAGAGCTTTCAATTATGTAGTGAAGTAACTTCAATTTTAGTTTCATAATCTGCTGAAGGATTTATTAGTTCATCTGAAGTCCTGTATGAATGTGGACAGCTCTTGCAATTTGAATCTATGCAATAGCCATGGGTCGAGGTATTACAACTCTGAAGTTTGTACTTTATTCAGGTACAGTAGACTGTGAAAAGCTTATTCCTATTGCCTTAGTCACTGCATTCTTGCTTCTCTACCTTTTGGTTTAAAAGAATTGTATAGCAGAAAAAAAAGTGTAACAGAATGGAAGAGTGCAAAAAATCCCTAAGAAATGAGAATCCTTTTTCTGGAGGACAAATAAAAGCTGCATTGAAATTGAGAAAATTGTAGAAAGTGAGGTTTGGCTGTATCTGAGTACTTTGTCAGAAAGTGTAAAGCCATACAGTCACTGAGTTCAGAAATAAATGAATCTATATCTTTTTTCCCTTTTCTCAGTTTAGTGTCCAGAGCATTTGTTCTGCATAGGATTAGTAGCTCAAGTATATTTCTTTTTGCTGTGTTATTGCTATTTGAGTTTTAATTGCCCGTTTTGGGAAGGAAGGTTTTACAAGGTGAGGGAACTTCGCATCCACAAGAAAACAAGAAATTCTTTTGTGAACTTTTAAATATTTGAATTGGTAACCATGCAGGGAAAACTACTTGCAGATAAAGTGGTTTTATTACTGTAACTGAAAATCATCTTTCTTTATTTACTGAATAGTTTAGTTTAGAAAGCATGCGAGAAATCCTTTTGCCTTGCTTGGCTGCTAAGTGATGCAGTTAGGAGAACTTTAACAAGTGGCCTGAGGCGGTTGCGTTGAGTGGAAGAAGAACTTGAAAGGAAGCAGAATTGGCTGGAGGGGCCCTGGACTGTGGTTTCACGAGCAGCTGAGCAGGTCTGAGGGCTATGGCAGCTCGAAGGAACTGTGGCACACTCTCCCTGCCCTTGCTGTGCAGGTTTGCCACTTCCATGCGTTGGCTTTGGTGATTTTCTGGTCTTTCTGTGAACTGATCTAATTTGTTAATTTGAGAAAATAAGAAAGGCGGGTGGATTGTTTCAGTTTGGGTTCATTTTCTCTTGGGCTGATCTGGTTTACTGGTAGAAGCAGCATGATGTTCATTCTCTTGCAGTGCATGTTTAGTCCTTTAGCAAGGCTCTGCTGTTGTGAAGTTGCTGCTTCTGTTTTTTGTTAGCAGTCTTTATGGACAATTTTGCCCCCGGTGTCTGAAGTAGCAGATGAGCTTCTGAACTCTGTGGCACATCTGGTTCTGTACCAACTCCTCCTTTAGCTGAAACCAAGAAAGTTTTAACAATTCTCAGTTTTTCTCATTGATACCAGAACATGTAGGAATGACATCAAATGTTGTAGGTGTCTTTTACTGCTGCTACTAAAGTTAGTTTCATTGCCTAGCTTAGTTCTACTGACAACAAACAGTATCAAGGCATAAATTCAGGTACATATCTAGATTTTCTGTTTGCACCTGCACTGCAGGATCTATGTAGTAGTAGAAGGGAAGGCAAATGTTGACATTTCTGGTTCCCATCTACCAGAAGTGATCTTTCCCTATTTCATGATAATTTCATTTTAATGCAGAATACAGTGTAGGAAAGGATGTTTGTCTTTTGTGAGCTGTCTAGCCTTCTGAGGTGAGTTGGTGTCAAATATGCCTGGAATATTTTAACTACTAGTTTTGCCTGGATGATTAAATAAAAAGAATCTCTTTCCCTCTTAAGGATAGCCAAGGTCATGCCCAGGCACCTTTATGCATTTTCTGAAGTTAATTTGCCTTAGGAAATACCTGCATTGAAATGTTATTTTCTGAAAACCTTATCAGAAGAAATCGCAGATAAGCTCAGATGAGAATGGCTGCCCTCCCTGATAGGGGAAGTGGGATGCTTAAAATCTTCCAGCTGTTTGTCAGATATTTAACTCTGCTCTGAAACTGCTTTACCATCTGTCTAGCTGAAAAAGGTACACTGAGCAAGAAGAAAAGAGTGTTTCCAATTCAGATGAGTCTACTGCATCCTGAGAGATAATCAAGTCACAGATGATTATGGGAGCAGTGAATTTTAAATTTTATAGCAGTAGCTTCATAAAAGACATAGAAAGCTGAAGTTTGAATGGATTCAGCTTCTGGGTACCTCAAAGGAGTAGAATCATACCATGAGTTTAAAGTAATATTTTTGACCGCTACATTAATTCATTGTTCCTCAGCCTTGCATGTAGGTAATTGGTGTTTTCTCTTGTGTAAAATGCATCATTTTCTTGAAATCAACAATACGGGCCTCTGATTATTTCTCGTTAGATGTTGAATGCCTTGAATTTGATGAGTAGAGATTTATAAAACTTATGAAGAGATCTGAAAAGCATGACAGTAGGACAGGGCAAGTTTTATAAATTGGAAACAATCAAGCAGTTTAAATGCTTGTTTCTACAGTACCATCAATTAACGTGAAATGAATGAAATATAAAAAGCCTCCGACATGAAAAATATATTGAAAAATAACTAATCCACTATTGCCATCTGCAGGATATCATTGGAACAGGCTGGGAACGTAGAGGAACAGAAATTTGAATGGCAGTTTAGAGTGACTGATAAAGAAAGAAAGTATCACCTCCAAGAAAACCTGAAGAAACAAGCTTCATAGCCTTTATATCAACTCATTTCGTTTGTGGGTTTGCTAGGTAGGATGTACACCACCTCATAAAGTTTCTGCACATATCTTGTTTTCTACTTCTGCAATAGCAGGTGGTTTCTTCTTTGGGTTTCTTGAGAGAAATATCAGTTATTTAAAATTGTACTTCCACTACAAGCCGTATTTGGGATAAGTGGCCCTTTGGCTCTGCTTCCTTTTAGAAAGCTGTTTTCTCTGACAGAAGTAACAGATCTTACATATTTTCCTAATATTATTCCCATCATCATTCCTGTAAATACATCTCTTGCAAATAATTAATTGTGTGGCTTGCCTGCTAAGTCCATTTTTTTTTTTTTGTGATATTAGAAGAGAATTACCACAGACCAGTAGGCAAGTTGCTAGCAGTAGGCAAATGATGTCTATGTGAAAGGTTAATAACCAAAAACTGTGGTTTTAGAAGGGTAGGGAAGAGGGGGGAAGGGTTTAAACCTTGTATGCTGGCTCAGCTGCTGTGGCTGGCCTGCCTTTCCATGTTGACTTCCTGCAAAAGTGCAGGTGAAGGTATTGGTCCTTAATATTCAGAGACAGGGTTCAGGATGCGTGAAAAGCTGCAGGAATGTCCAAGGGGAAGCTGAAAGTCCTGCTTGGCAGAACTTTTTATGCAACCAATTTGTTGCCAAAGAAGTAATTCCCTCTAGACTAGAGACCTCTTCAACCTGTGTTGGGTAGTTTCCTGATGGGTTTCTGCTGAATACAGCAAGTTAGTGGGGTAGGTCATTGGAGCATCTTGACTTGGGAACCACATTTCGTATTTGTGAGCTTACATGTCTGTTAGGAGTTCATTTTTTTCCATGTCTATGTCTGTATCTGAGATTAAGTATTGCTTTTAATAATGATCATAGAGAAATGAATGTTTCAAAAAGCCTGTGCTGTGTTACTAGAGAAAGTTTGTTGGATTTTTTGTCTGAGGAGGTGTGCAGAATGGAGTTGAGCAACGCATGCCAGCAGTGCCTCAGGATTACAGACATTCCTACTTCAGCTAAAACTATACAAATATGTGAAACTCACCAGCCATTTTATTTGAAGAAGCCCTTGAATCAGTGTAGGGAAGCAGGTGTGGGGAGAAAAGATTGCTGAGTGAGATCAGAAATCCACAGGGGACTTTACTGCTGCAGAATTGGAGATCAGACCATGTAATGATGGTGTCAGATGCACAACTGATCCTGTACTTTCATCTTGTTAAGTCCTGAATCGAGAGATTCTTTTAATCCCAGGAAATCAAATTTGTCCCACATACATACAGTACCACAAAAAGGGCGCCAAAGTGTCACTGACAGAAATTGGCTTAGTAAAGCAGCTCCAATACTGAGCAATATCTTTACTCATGAGGCTGTTCTCCTGATCTTCTGAAAGCAAGAAAGAAACACTTCAGTTCCTCGCTGTTAGAGGACCATGCAAGCAAGCTTCTCTTCCCCCTCCCCCCTCCAAAAAAGCTGCAGTATTTGTGCACATAGTTGAAAGACTGTGCTTCTCTGGCTGGGTTTACCTGGCATTATCTTTCAGGATTGTAAGAAGTTTGCAATTTCTGAAGCAGTTCTTCCCTCAGGCCTGACAAAAAACAAAATTTTGAGGTAAATTATTGTTCCTATAAGCCCTCAGAGGAAAGAAAACAAATAGAAAACCTGAAGTTAAGTACACAGTTTTTGTCAAAGTGCACATTAAACAGGTTGGCTCCTTGCTTTGAGTTCTGGGAATTCTGTCTTTTACTCTGTCCTTTTTGATGAAAAATAAAACATGAAAGTGAACCTCAGATGTAGACCAGGCATTATGAAAAAGCAAAGTATGGAAATGATTCTGATAGTAATTGAATAAATTATGGGAAAGTTGCCATTGGGCACTTACTCATTCTGCAAATTTGAAAGGCAAGTATCTTCTCATAAGGGAGTGCCTGGATTGAGATGTTTGGATACAGAAGGATTTCTTTTGACGGTAGTACTTTTAACCTGTAGGATACTGGTTTTCTTTGTTACTGTGTTATTTTGATTACATCTTACGATAGAATATTATTGGTGTTAAGAAAGAGTTGAGAAGTAAATTCTCAAATAGTAGTTTGTAGTATGTGACATCAGGTTTTCATTCAAAAAAACCCTGACTATGAGTATCTTTTTTGATCTTAAATAAATCAGTGCTTGTTTGCTGTTGCTTATAAGTAGGACTCATAAGTAGGAGCTCAGCAGAGCAGTTTGGGCAGAGCAGAAGATGTTTGATTATGGATGCCGAAAGAAGTGCTGTGTGCCCTCGTTTAGCCGAACTTACGTGGATGTAACTTTCTCTCGGTAACCGATTTCCAAAGGGCTGTGGATAAGAAGAATTCACTCGCAAGTTCTTGCAAAGAACGTGGGTGCGCTTTTGGCCCAAGTTCTGCTCTAATTTGGGATTTGAATGATTTTCTTCACAAAGAATTTGCCTCTGAATGCACGCACAGAAAAGGGAAGGTTACCATTAGCATGAAAGAGTAAAAGCGGATGCCAAAGTTGATCCTCGATTAGAAGAGATTTCCTCTCGGTTTTAAGTCCCTCACAATGGCACTGTGGGGAGCGTTTTCAGCGCAGTGCGGCCCTGTAACAAAGCGGTGCTGCTAACAAAGGGAGCTGCTTCGCCAAATCCTCACGCATGGCGCTGAATGGCTGTCACATCGCTGCACTTATTAAGCTATGAACCGACCGGGCCCAGCAAAGGCAATACTTAAAGCAGTTCGCAGGATAGTGTTTTTTTACAGATGTTGGGAACTTGGATATGAGCAGGGCACCAAGTTTATCTTAAAGTACACGTGCGAATTTTTTACTTTCTAGGACCCTTTATATGTGGGAACTGAGTATTCGGCCCTTTGTGTGTGAAGGCTGAAGTTATTTGGATCAATAATTAGTATTTTTGACTCTCCGCTTACGATAATTTCTTGTTCTGTGCCGTGCTTGGATTTCAATGAATGAGGCAACATTTAAAAAATCCGTCCAATAGAGTATTTATGTCCTTGCAACCTGACCAGTCACCATTTGGATATTTTTATTCAAAAGGAAGAGCATAGAGGAAGATGGAAGGGTTAAAGAGAAAATCTTCCAAGGTAATTTGATGAAAACGATTATTCTTCTCCTTTTTTTGGCAGTGAGTGAGCCTGTCTGGACCATGAAAACCTTGAGTCCAGAATTTTGATTTCATCTCCCAGCCTTCTTGTTAAAGAAAAAAAAACTAACTAGGGAAGAGCTCTCGAGCCAGAGGAAAGAGGGCATTTCAGTGGTGTGGTTTTCCAGTCCGAATGTGAATTAAGGCACTCCCATTCCCAGTATCTCAGAGCTGTGACCTGGTGGTAGGATGTTTTACTGCAGTACTGTGAAAAGAAACCACATCCGTATGAAGTCAAGTGTCACGTGGAGAAGAGGACTCGATTCTAGTAAGAGACCTTTGCTCTCTCCTCACCATTTTCTTTTGTACAGTCCACTAGTAAACAGTTACATGTTGTTCAAATTGTTTCTGAAGAATCGTATGTAAGGGAGATTTTCCAGGTTGTGGACTGTTGTGCTTATCTTGGGAACTCTGAAGACATTTTTGGGTCCATTAAAACATTTAGAAAATGAGCAGCTGAAGGATGCTTTTAGAGAAACTTATCTGTTTTCTGTCTTAAACCAGCACATCCCAAGCTCTCACAAAATTAATTTTGGTGTTCATTTGGGTGTAGGTTGTAGGAATACCGCTTCAAGTAATAATCGACACTTCCAAAAATGGTGTCATGTTTCTATTCCGTTTATAAAAAGGATTAAACATCCTACAAGAGAAGAGTTGAGTAAATATTAAACACAGACCAGCAGTAGCCCTTACAATGGAAATTCTGTATATTCCTTTCTTTGCTTTGTGGTGCATCCAGCTGCGCAACAGTGATCCCTCCCACTCGTCCCCCCCAGCAGTGTGCTGAATTTTCAGGCTCAGTCTTTTGTGTTGCTAGTGGTAGCATGCTGCAACTGTATCTCAACACTGATCTTTAAAAGATACTTGTTTATAATGGATGTGCAGTCAGGTCACTGCTCATAAAATGAGCTGTAAACACTGAATAATGTGTGTTCACCTAGCCCAAAGCAAATGCAAAATAATGCAATGTAGCTTGACCTTTTCTCATGGCAGGTTAACCTGAGTCTAATTATCTCGGATTTGCCTCAGGCTAGGAGTGGACAGGAATCACAGCTTGGCTGAGTAGTAACTGTTTAACTCTTCCTAACTTGCTTTTGTGTTTACATCCTATGCTACTAGGGGTGAGGCGAGGAATTTGGGGCAGAACAAAAAGGAACAAACCAAAAGTCCTTGTAGCAGCAGTTCCTGGAGCTTGCTGTAAGTGTTAACTGAAGTTCGGGTCCCTGCCTGATGGGTGTTGTGGTAGATGTTCCAGTAGCTTACAATCAGAAGAGTATTAGGACTAACTCTCAAAATTGCAACAGCACTTATTTAAAATAATATATATATATATATATATATATATATATCTTATTTTTGCTTTTTGACATAATTCACAAAATGCAGCTGAATTGTAAATGTGCAGTGTTGAAATTTATACAAATGTCTAAAGCAAAGTTTTCGAATGTAATTTGGAGTGGGAGGACTTGCAGTAGTGGAGGAGATGCTTTAGTATCACATTTGTATCATTAAGCTTGTGTCATTTTTATTAACGGTTATGAAGGTGGTTTCATTTTAAAGATGTATTTTCACCTCAGACTCCAAATATGACATCTGAACCACCTCTTGTGCTCCAATAAATTATATTTTTTGTATCTCACTTTGAAAATACCCTGTGTGGTGTTAATGAGGTAAGTTATTGGCTATGTGCTGACTGAGCCGGTGCATTGCTACCACAGCTATCGGAGCTTTCCCTCCCATTTAAAAAACTGGTGTTCACCAGTGGGATCTCTTTTGTTTATTTGTTTTTGAACGTCAAATACTTCCATTAGTTTTTGTAATTTTTGTAAGGTCTTGGTCACTGCAACTTGAGATATCAGTTGAAAAATGTATAGCTTTTACTATCAAGTCACTGCCAGAGTTTGATGCAAACTTTTGAAGTTTGTATTTGTGTTAGTAGAATCATAAAGTCATAGAATTGCTTGGGTTGGAAAAGATCTTAAAGATCATCAAGTCCAACCACAGCCTAACCATACTACCCTAACAACTCCCCTCTAAAATCATATAATATAACTGGAAACCCCAGAAATTTCACTACCTCACTGCAATTAATCTGTAAGGTAACAAAACTGAGAAAGGTACTGCTACATACCGGGTTTGTGAAGTGCCATATAGCTCAGCATGGCATTCTATTTCACAGGAGATATACAGATATAAAAGTCACTGCGTAAAGCATTAGAAACCCACACTTAGAAATGAACTAAGTTTGTGATGGTATGTGCCAGGTATTCTCAATGTGTTTTTGCCTTTAATTTGAATGTAGTTTAAAATCTCAAACACTTCAGTCTAGCTTTTGTAGCTAGGAAAAAATGTACCAAACAAGCAGCTTTCAAAAGGGAATGGATTTATGCCATAGCTTTTAATGTGGCCATAGCAAAATGAGAAGCGAGATGGGGAAGTCTTGACTAATGAATTGCACTGCTAACTAACTATGTTAGCAGCTTTGCCATAAGGCATTTGGAAATGTTGTGTTTCTTGAGATGTACAATTTTTTTTTGTGACAGGATATGAACAATTTAGTGCTACACTTACCATTCATGCAGCAGTTAGGTTGTCCCTGATGAATTGTTGAGAAGACTCGGGAAAATATTCTAGCTTTATTTTAAAGAAACAGTGCTCTTTTCTTTCTTGTTGAGATTATGGCTCTCTTCCATTTTACCCTGTTTTCAGACTTTACTTTGAAAAAATAGTTTTGGTCTGGAAAACAACCACTTTTAACCTGTAAAAAATGTCTCTGTAGAACTAGAGAAAAGGACAGAGACTCAATTATGGCAACCCAATTTGCGACTTCGCTGCATTTTTTTCCTTTAAACTCAAAACCCAGCTCTCTCTGTTTCCGTATGAAATGGGTTCACTTGAAAGTATTTTCAGAGTTTCTTGAGTAGGGTATATGTATAATTTTGAGCTGAATTCTGCTCATTGTTTTTTGACACTGTGTCAAAAAATGTGTGCTGTGTTTTGCAATTGTAACACTGAGCTGTGCGTCTGTTAGTATGCAGTCATTTGTTCCTGTTCATTCAGGAAAAAGAAGGATTTTCCTATTCATTTCTTAAATTAATAACCAACACACTTATAAAGCCCACCCCCAAAACTTCTCTGAAAACGTCTCTCTTCAAGTTGAATAAGAAAAGAAATTTTATTTTTAGGACATAAAATTAACACAGTATAGGCCATGTCTTTTGTTGGCATTGGGTTTTTGGTTTTTGATAGATTTTTGGTAGGTTTTGAATCTACCCTCCAAAGATGCTCTTTCTCTCTGCAAAGAAGTTGAATGGCACAACTGTTGTGCAAGAAGCTTTTCTGGAATAGCTCTACCATGTAGAGTCTCTTACAGAATGGAAATGGCTTTATTCCAAAATAGCAGTTGCCTCATCTGGACAGTGTTATTTAAAATCACTTTATGGTTTGGTGTGGTGTTCACTTGTAGTTGCTAACACAAGTAGTTTAAAGACCTGTAATAGTGGTCCCCAAGCTGCATCTAGTGAACATCTTGCTTCTGTGACTGTAGATCTAAAGAAGGAAAAGTCAGAACTGACACTGCCATTGCTATGTTGATGTGGAGAGCAAGTTGCTGTGATTACACTGTAGGCCAGCTTGCAAAACGTTTTTGCTTGGTTAGCAAATGATTTGTATCACTGCTCCTTGGCTCTTGCTCATAAACTTCATTCTTAATTTTGTTTTGTTTTCTTGTAAGAGAGAAAACAGTTGTCATCTTTTCAGCTATGTCTGGTGATGTTCAGAATGTGATGAATAGAGCACTGCGCTTAACTGAATCATATAGCTGCTATCATATAGGAAGCCTGGAGTGGTGGAGTCTGCGAGAAGTGCTCAGGCCTCTTCTTGAGGAAGAAAGCAGGGGGAGCTGCTGAGCAACGGCTGTGCCCTTTGGTAATGGATGCTTTGATCTTCCTCTAAAAGAAATGTGTTTGCCTGACTCCTTGGGCAGTGCAATAAATTACCTCATTCCACTTGCCACCATTGGAGCTTAAGGACTCTGAAGGACTCTTTTAATTCCTGCCCAGTCTCTATAATTTTAATGATTTTGCACAGAAATGGGGGTGCTGATTGCTAACCTGCAGAATCAGGTAACATTAGCCAGCAATGTTGCATACTTCTTACCCTGGGGTGTAGAAGAGGGCACATTTAAAGAAGCGTTCAAAATGATTGAATGGCTGTGAAATCATGCAAGAACTCAGTGCTGATAGTGCTTGTATCTGTCCATAGCCTTATGACAACAGTTTGCCTGTGGTGGTATACAAGGAGATCTCCCACTCTTCTTCTGGTGGCTCTGATCCTCCTTCAGCAGAACAGAGCATAATGGAATAACTGTTACTCCCCTGCTATGGGCACTCCAGTGACATCTTCTGAGCTCTTCTGATAATGTAACCACATTTTCACAATGTGAAAATAGAAACCAAGTATCGTTAGCCAAAGTCCTCTTGCTATGATCTTCCGGGACTTGAATACCAGAAGAGATTTAGGCAAATTTTGGTATTTTATTGGCCCTAGATAATACTGAAACCTTTCTTAGACAGATCCTTCTTTGAAAGAATAATAACCATGATCTTCCAGCAGCCAATGAGGAAATCTTGCCACTAAATCTGTTGAAAGGAAGTTACAGTAATTGGAAGAGGAAAATAAAACTTTTTCATTCAGTTTTACCCTAAAATGTGTCAGATGCCAGATGCCAAAGACCAAATATATTCCAATACAAATTTTTGTTGGTTTCTTGTGACAAGAGACAAGAAGTTGTCATATATATCCTAGGATATTTAGAAGAGAATTACACAAATTTAAGAGCCAATGAAAATTTTTCTTTTTCCCACGTGCAATGCTTTTCACTTCCATATATGTTTGATAGAATCCCTAGGACCATAAAATTAAATTGGATTAACAAGACTGGTGCTACTGCTTCTTCTAGAAGAGATAGCTTCTTCAGGGCTGCTTTAGCAGCCCGTCTACTCCTCCTCCATTCACACAGTGGGCTTTTCCTGAAGAAGAACTGCTTGTTATGAATCCACCTGCAAGTACCCTCAGCCACAGCAGGAGCAGCTGCCACAGAGCTGCGAGCTGTGACACAACCTAGCTCTGTCCCATTTTTCTGTTGTCCTTTCAGTTCTTCCCCTTCTCCTTGGGTGGGCATTAGGAGCAGAGTGGGAGCTTTTGGAGGGGTAGCGTTGTGTAGGGCAGGAAAGAGGTGGTCAGGAGCCAGCACTGTAGGATGTGCTGGAGAAAAGAGCATGGGCATAGCCCAGAGCTCTCCAGCCGTAGAAACTGCCAAGATTTTACCACCACAAGCTGTGTTTTTCAAGAGCCTCCAAAGACTTGTAATCTAGGTTAAGAAGTTAACTTCAAATTATGTTGTATCTCTTTATGGGAGTGAAGGATAGTGACGACAGAAAATAATTCCAACTTAAGTTTAAGGCTAAGTTAAATTCCAAGTTAAAAACAAAACAAAAGCCACCAAAGAAATAACAAATGGGATCTCACCTCAGTTACACACTGACTTGCATTCCCCAGCCTCTTTTCAATGGCTCAGTCATGCTACATTGTGTCATTGCACTGGATATGCTTTTCATTTTAATTTTCTGGACTAAAAAAAAAAAAAGAAAAAGATTCTTTTATTAGTTGTAGATTTTATTAAGAGAGCTCTCATTTGAGTGCTGTGTGTTTCACTGTGTGTCACTTACAAGAACAAAGATCCTGGTGGTGTGTTCTACTTTGACAAGTCATTCCTCTCCTTTCCCCACCGTCTTGACCTTCAATAAAATTCTGTGAGAATGTTGTTTAGGAAGGAGCAAACAACTCCTTCCTAAACAGGAGGAGTTTAGAAGAATGAAGAAGCATGGCCAGACATTCAGAATTCAGGAAGTGCTGATGTGTTTGTAGTCTTGTATGTATGCTTTGAGAAGTCATGGTACACTAGTGGGTAAAAGATTAAAAAGCGAAAGACATTTGTGGTTTTCTTTTTAGCTGCAGTTTAATAGCAGGATAATAGCAGAGCTCCAAGGATGAGTGAGCATACTGAAAGCACCATGTCTATGCTATCTGAAATAAGAGGTCTTTTTTTATAAATAATATTTTATCCTTTCATTAAATCAGCCCTGCAAAAAAAGTACAATTGTCCAGTCTTCATCACTCAGTTAGAGCTACAGGATGCAGCTGTTCTTCCTTCAGAATTGGAAGGAATTACAAAATTAGCAAGGGAGCATTTGTTCCTGTCTGCCCATCTCGTGAGTTATGTTGGAAACTTACCCAAGAGGAAATAATTCTAAGAGATTGTCAGAAGAACTTCAGATACAGAATCCTAAACTTGAGTCACTGCATTTTTTTCCACCTGAAATTAATGGAAGATCATGACTCAAAGAATTGTCTCAAGGTAAGTTCCTATTGCCTTAGCGTGTTGTATGTTGACTACAGTGATTTTAGTATCAGAATATAATACAGGGATATTCTATTTTGAGCACAGAATGAGTTCATAGGACCATTATATTTGTATATTATGAACATGACCTGTGTAAACATAAAAGTGCTGTGTAATCCCCAGATGATTAAAAGGGAAAGGCTTTGGGCTGTGTTACAGATTGTTGTAAGTCATCAGAATCTGACATGTAAATAACCTTCTATATGCTAGAATTATACGATACATGTGTTAGTTGTCATTTATAACTGCTAACTTTGGAATTTCCCTGCTTGATGCACTGAGATGCTGCTCAGCTTCAGAGCTAAATTGAAGCATAATAAATTCTTAAGTCCTAGTTTTGTGGATTTTAAAGATGGTTGTTGAATCTGAAGCAGCATTATTGACTTACAAAAAAGTATTTTGATATTCCATGTTTAGGTGTTACCTTGTGTAAGTGCTGTCACACAGCTCTGGTACTGTATTATTTTACAGCAAGAATGTGTTGACATTTTGTATTTTACTACTGCTGCAGGCATAATAGGTCAGATAAGACTAGAACACCAGTACTACAAAATCGTTGTCACACGTTATGAAGAACTTGCAAGTATAATTAGTAGGATACTGGGATTATCTCAATACATAGTCTTTGAAAGAGGGATTGCCTATGCACTGGGACACTCATCAAGGACAGCACATTGAAATAAATTTAATATTAATGATGAAGCAGCCCAAGAATTAGCATGTTTTTTATTGCCTGAAAGAAGCATTTACGTTAGCTCATGACATTGTCATTCAAGTCTCTAGATGGCATTAACGGCGTCCTCTGACAAAGTCACCAGTACTAAGACAGAACAGACTGTGTTTTTTATCACAGTGGCCTCCGTGGATTCAATTCTAAAAAGGTCAATAAGGGGAGCTAATTAAACTTTACTTGTTGAGAGTTTGCACCAGGATTGACGTTTTTCTGTATACAGTCTATTAACATATACGAGTTCTTATTTTTAGATTTCAGACTTATCTATAACTTTCCGGTGCATCCCTCAAAGTTGAATTATCAGTTTCAGTCATTAAAACTGGAGAGCTCAAGATCAAACCAAAGTTTGTAGCCTGTCTAAGCTCTGTATAGTGAGTAGAACTAGTTGTTACTGTTGTAAGTAAACTCAGTTGCATGAAATATTCGAAATCTTGTCACAGGGCACCCTCAGAAGTTGCTGTATTTTCAAAGCAGCAACTTCAGCACGTGAAGATGGACTTCTCATGAATGGGTACTACTGTATGTATTTGCATTGGTTGAGAATGTGAAATTCTTTATTCTCTGTATTTTTGCTTTGTGCATGTTGATGAAACCATATAGTCTTATCTGAGAGATAATAGGCTGTTAGTAATTTGAAGTTTATTTTCTGTCCAAGATGGAGAAAACTGAGAATTTCTCCAGTGCTGTTGCTTTTGGGAGATATTCTGCTTCTTGAAAATGTCACTGTGGTACTGTTTCTCTGATTTGTAGAATTGTATTTCTGCAAAGAGGATGGTGGTCTTCCAAAAGCAGGAGAACCTCAATATGGACCTGAAGGATAATTTTGATTTTTATCTGTTTCATTTTTATACTCCTAGTCCTGAAAGAATAGGAAACTTGACTCTACTTCCTTTGAGGATTAGCGTGTGGGGTTTGGATTTTTCCTTCCCTTCCCTTCCCTTCCCTTCCCTTCCCTTCCCTTCCCTTCCCCTCGTATCTTGCTACTTAAGAATTTGTCCTTCTCTAGTTAATAATGTGATGAAAGAAGAAGTGTGCTGGGTAACTTGATGAGACTGAGCTTGTGCCAGGTCTGCATATATGGCAAAGCTCTTGTAAGTTTGCTTTGGATTTGGAATCCATTTCGAGTGAGCATGTCTGTGAAGAATTTATTTTGGTGAAATTTGGACAAGTTAAGGAGAATAGTAAGCATAAGATGTAGAAGAAAGTTTCACAGAATCACAGAGTGACTGAGGTTGACAGGGCCCAACCCCTGTTTCAACAGGAAAACCCTGAGCAGAGTACCCAGGCCCACTTCCAGGCAGCTTTTGAAGATCTCCATGGAGGAGATCCCACATCCTCTGGGCAATTGATGCCAGTGCTCTGTCTCCTGCACAGCAAAGCAGTGCTGCCTGATGCTCAGAGGGAGCCTCCTGTGTTCCAGTTTATGCACATTGTCTTTTGCCCTGGCACTGGGTACCACTGAGAGGAGCCTGGCTCTGTCCTCATTGCACCTTCTCTGAGTATTTCTACACATTAATGAGATCCCTCTGAGCCTCCTCTTCTTCAGGCTGATCAGGCTCAGCTTTCTCAGCCTCTCTTCACAGTCCAGGTGCTTCAGTCCCATCAGCATCTTATGGTCCTCTCATGGACTCTTTCCAGTATGTCCATATCTCTCTTGTCTGGGGAGCCAAGAATTAAACAGTACTCCAGGTGGGGCCTCACAAACTCAAGAATAGAGGGGAAGAATCATCTCTTGACCTGCTGGCAACACTTTGTGTAATGCAGCTAGCAGTTTGCTGCTGACAGTTGTAGTGCTGTCAGCCTGTAATTGGGGTTGTACTTGAATGCTTTTTCTTATTTTGGTTGTAAACTGAAAGCCTGCCCATCAGATTGAACAGAAGAGTTGGTCTAAGCCTCAATGGGTATTTTTAATGGCCTTTTTTTAATCACTTTTGCAGGTTTATCTAAAGATTATATTGGTTATAAAATATAATATGTGTGTTCTTGGTGGTTTTCTTTGTTTATTTCTTTTTCTTGTTTGTTTTGTTTTTCCTTTCGTGAGACTGAGTAATGTTTGTGGCAGGAGACTCCTTCTGAGGTTTGGCTGCTAAGAATAAGCATAGATGGACAGAAGTGTACACATAGGCCACTTATCTGCATTATTTCTTTCCTCTGGGTCAGACTGCATTATATCTGGAGATTTTTGAATAGTTTCTACTTTATATTTTCCAGCAGAGTAAGTGTTTTCAGTTTCCTGATAGCGGGGTTTTGTGCCTCTGCTAAAATTTGTAATAAGAAGGAAGGCCCTTATACATTTTTAATTTTTAATTTTTATTATTATACTTGGGGAATGAGTGGCTAGAATAGAGGAGAAAAAGCAACAAGACACAGAATCTGATACTGTTTTTGTCAGGGAGAATCCAGTTTCTGTATTTTCTGCCGTTTCTTTATTCCTGATCACTGACATTTCACCACAAAATCATGTTTCATTTTAGAAACCTCAAGATCCGCTGCGGCTGACCTCATCAGCAGAAAGGAGACATGTGAGCACAAACACAGAGGCGCTAGAAAGTTGTAGCATTCTAACTGGCTGCTTCATAGTCTAATGAAGAGAGTCTAACGAAATCTCCAGATTTTTTTTGGAATGGCATCTAACAATGCTAAAAGCAGTATTTGCCAACTAGCAGGAGCATAGTTCATAGGTAAAGAAAATTGTTGAAAATGCTGTATTATAATTGCAGTGGTACTTTTTTAAAATAATAATAAAAGAGCTTTAATATATAATTCTAGTGACATGCTTTTAAGATATCTGTACGTTTTTCATTTACATTTTGACATTTAAATCGACATCGTTTTATGATCCTGTAATTTTGCAGCTCATTTCGCATGCACTTTTTTCAATGGCAAATTGAAATCACAGATGAAGTGCGCTTAACTTGAGTAAGGAAGAAAAAATGTTTAGTGGGATGGGGAAAAAGTTTGTAGCACACAAACATATTCCTTGGCTGCAAATGTGTATGTGCAAATTAGGCTCACTTATGAGAACGACCTTTTCCTTTTTTTCTTGTGCTAACAAATCCCAAGGGAAGTGCATATGGTTCCTTGAAGTATTAAAATGTATCCCGCTGTTGGCATGGTAGAGAACACGTTTTGTTATACTAAAGAACTTGCCAGCATACTACAGTTAAAGTATAACTGGACTGTTGGTTTTTTGGTGGAAGGTTAGCAAGTTTGCCAAAGCACTTTGACTGTGATCCAAAGTTAGATTCTATCCTTCAAACGTAGGATAATGTAGGAGGAAAAAAAGCACAAAAACTTCTTTAAACTGTGCCCCTTTGTCATGTTCTCTTAATTTTTTCATAAATATGTAGTTTTATTTTTGTCAGTAAAAAATCTTGTAGGATTTTTGTCTGAAATATTTGCGTTAGTATTTATCTTCTAAAAGAAAATTTCATATCCATGAGGGCTGCTCTGAAAGTAATATCCTCTATTTTATTATGTTGTTTCATGATGTCAGAGGTGGATGGTGGTGGTACAGCAGTAGAAGTTGAACCTTCCTGCCAACATCCCATTACATATTGTTGCCTTGTGACCGATGGGAGCAGAGGGGCAGTCTGACAAAATGGTGTCTGACATTGTGTATACAGCAAAGGTGTGTCACTGAATTCCTCCATGCAGAAAAGGAGACACCGATTGACACTGACATGATGAACACTGATGGAGACTAGACAGTGGATATGAGCACAGTGAAGCAGTGGGTGGTTTGTTTCAGCAGTGGTGACAACAACATTAAAGGCAGCCATGCACAGATGTCGCACCACAAAATAAAGAGCATCTCAATCAGCTCATCCACAGCTTACAGTCAGAGAACTGTGTATAGAACTGAATATCAGCTTCAGTGCATTGGAAGAGATGGTGGCAACATTGGAATGTCACGGAGTTTGCATGAGGTGGGTCCTATGAATGTTCACGCACGAACTGAAAGAGTACCACGTGTGAATTTGTCAGGGACTATTTAATCAATATAAGGCTGAAGGCGACAGTTTCTTGGATTGCATCATTACTGGTGATGAGGTGTGGTGTCACCACTATGAACCAGAGTCAAAACAGCAGTCCCTAGAGTGGCAGTGTGTGAATTCTCCATCGAAGAAGTTCAAGAGCCAGTCCTCAACAGGTATAGTGATGTACACTGTCTTTTGGGATAGGAAAGGTGTGATCCTTCAGGATTTCCTGGAATCAGGACAAACCAACTCTGACCACTGCATCACAACTAATGACTAAGCTGAATGCTTGAGCTTCCAGAGTCAGGTCAGAGAAGAAGGCACCCTTTCTTTTGCAATACAGTAACGCTGGGCCCCATACCACTTCGAAAACCATGAAAAACATTGCCAGTCTTGACTGGACTATCCTGCTGCATCCACTGTATAGTCCGGTTTTAGTACATTCTGAGTTTCATTTGTTCAGGCTGATGAAAGGTTAACTTGGGCAGCATTCTTCTAGCAATGACATTGTCATGACAGCTGTGAAACAGTGGTTCACCTCCACTGGTGCAGATTTTTACAAGCGTGGCATGCAGGTTCTTGTTCACTGCTGGTGAAAACGCATGGCTAATGGTGGTGACTGTCGTAAAAGTGTTTTGTAGCTCAAAATTTGCTCTATCAAGTAGCATCATAGTGCTTTTTTTTATCTGTTATATTTTCTATGGAAATAAAGAGGAAGTATCAGTTTCATAGTGACTTCTACGTATGTTGGAAGTAAGAAATACCATTATATGCAGTGTAGCAGTGAGTAAATTTTGTTTGAATGCATGATTTTGTTTCGACCAAGGATAGCAGTATAGAAGAATAGATCAGGCTAGCACTGATCACAAATTTAAATTTTTGAGCATGCAACCTTACTGGTTTTTTTGTCTGTTTTTTCCCTGGACTGAAGTTTTCTAGAATGTGTCATTCATGGTATGAAGCTCAAGCTCCTCCTCAAGTAGTTGAATAATTTTATGTACAATTAGTACAAAATGGCCATTTCTAAAATCTGACTGAATGAAGTAGAAATTGATGTGAGGGTTTCAGGGCTGTTTGGTTCTGCAGGGATATTAGCTTTCTCCTGAAATTCCTTCAGGTTTTCTTAAAGGAAAGTGTGTAGTTGCAGGTCATAACCAGAATGTAGTTGAACATAGCTGTGGTGGTTAATTAGGTCAAGCCACATCAAAGAGTGTGCACATTAGGATTTTTTTTTATTTTCCTCTGTCTCATGTGGAATAAGTGAGATCAGACTTAGTTGGTGTTAAGCTAAATTAACAGCTGGACAACTAGAGCAGGGAAAACCAATGTTAAGAGGAAAGTAGAGCCTTATTTTTTCTGCAAGTCAGCACTCTACTAATGTTGATATATATATATAATTGATATATAATGTTGTTGTATAGTATATATCAACTATGTATAGTTGATATGTAATGTTGATGAGTAATTTGTGAAATACTGTTACACAGAGGCTTTTATTTCTGGGATAGAAGTTGAAGAAAGATCCTGAAATCTGGAATTCAGTTGTCATGCAACTCTTTCTACAGATGAGATGCAGCACTGCCGCTTCTGTGCAGAAGTTGTGAAAACTTTTCTAGAGCATTTTTGTTGGTGCTGTTTTTATTTTTTTCTTCATTCCAGTGGTGATTTATATAAACAAAAAACAAAAACAAAAACAAAGAAAAAAGGAAAAAAAAGTTGTCATCATTGTTTGCTTTCAGAAGCATTTGATATGTTCTGTCAGTAAGGTGACGGTTGGATGGTAAGATGTTGGTTTGGATAACATCACACTATACAGGTACAAGGTACGTCTTGTTGATCTTTGTTCCAGACCAATTAGGTTCTTTTTTCCTAGGATAAGAGAGTTCAGGTATTTTTATCACAGTGTTGAGTTACATTTTTTTATAAATGAAAGTATTAAGCAGAAACAGTCCTTCAGATCTTCCAAGAAGAAACAGGTATTCTTCAAAATATGCTGAACTTCACATTGGAATTTGAGGCTGAATTTTTCATGCAAGATAAATTTTGTCATTTGCTGAAGATAAGCTACTGCTAAAAATGCCAATTCTATTCTGGGTTGCTGGTAATGGGAACTTTTAGTGTTGTTCAGAGCTACATGTCAAAATGAGTGCCATGTTAGAATAAAATTCCAGGTGTGCTTGGATAATTTCCATATTTTTATAAATTGTGTAAAAATGTTGGTTATCTTCCTTGGAAATCACAGCCAGAAATTTCTGTCTCCTCATTCCCATTTCATCTTTTGTCTCAGGAAAGATTTAACATCAGTGCTGTATTCCTTTGTCAGAACCTTTGTTTTTCGTTTGCCCCTGTATGTCTTGGAGGCAGGATCAAATCAGCAACTTTCAATTTCCTTCCTTGAGACTTTTAACTATGGAGTAATTTTCTTTCTGGCAGCTTCACCTGTAGCTCTCTAGAGCCGAAGTTTCCCCTAGGTGATGGACCTTGGAAAATCTTGATTTTTCAGAAGAAGCCTGAAGAGGATTCCTCTGTGTTACCTTTTATCTTAGGGTATTTGTCTTGGAAGTTTTTCCAAGTTTGCCTGGCTCTGTAGTAACAGTTTTCCTTGTTCTGTAGGCACCTGAAGTAGTAAATAGGCTTCTTTAAAGCAAAGTAACAACTCTAGCATGTCATTCTTTTTTTTTTTTTTTCTTCATTTTTCTTGATTCTTCTCCAAGAATAACATTTTAGTAAAGTGCACTCCTTCTGTGGCAGCTCTGCTGTAGCTCTTTTCACTGTTAGCAGTACTGCTTTCCACATGTTTGCCATGCAACTGAGGTCACTCCAGTGGAGAGAAATGAGGTTCCTGCTTCGCATTCCTGCCTTGTTTTCTCTTGCCATTTTTTTTTCTTCTCATGGACTCCAGTAATTCCCCTAGACTACATCCTTAACTTTGTCCTTCAGACTCTGGCACCAGGCAGTCCAGGAAAAATTGAGGTGATCAGTACCACTAGTGCCTTTCCAGAACAACTGCCATAGCTCTATTGCAAAGCTCCATCTCTTTCTGTCAATATACTGTTTTTAAGTTGTGGTTCATCTTTTTATGTCATCTCTTCTGTAAATAAAGCAATCAGTGTAAGGTTAGGTTGTCTCATCTCTTGCATAGCCTAGAATCTTTCTGAATTACACAAGCCATGTTTTTGCCCTTCACTCCATATTCTGCTCCAAATTTTATTTTGCTTTTTAAAACTCAGCTGTTTGGCTTTTTAAAAAATTTTGAATTTTAATTTGCTAAATTGAAATCCCACTGATTTGGAATTCATAAAGGTTTTGCCTTTGTACCTCCACCTTTTTTTGTAGTTGCTGTTGGTTTTTTTTTGTTTGTTTGTTTTTCTTTAATGTATGTTTTCACGTACAGCAAGAAGCGACACTTCGAATCATAGAATGGTTTGGATTGGAAGGGACCTTAAAGCCCACCCAGTCCCAGCCTCTGCCATGGTCAAGGCTGCCCCCCACCAGCTGAGCTGCTCAGGGCCCCATCCAATCTGGCCTTGAGCACCTCCAGGGATGAGGCACCACAGCTTCTCTGGGCAGCTGTGCCAGTGCCTCACCGCCCTCTGAGTAGACAATTTCCTACTAACAGCTAACCTAAATCTCCGCTCTTTTAGTTTAAAGCTATTCCCCCTTGACCTGTTACTACATGACTTTATCAAAAGTCTTTACTTGTAATTCTTGTAGGCCATCTATCTGATGTCTCCAGCCCTCTAGACATCCTCTTCATCTCTGGACTCACATCAACAAGTCTAAGTCTTTCTTATGCTGTGAGCCCAGGAGCTGAATGCATGTGGGTTCACAACTAATGCAGTTCTGTTGGTAATAAAGTTCTTCTAGTCTCTGTCAGCTATAGAAATTTTAGATTTTTCAAAAATGGGCCTTAAAGCATTTAGAAAAAAATAAATAGCTAAGTAGTAGGCAGTATAATATAGAATGAATGTAAAACCTTGTGCTCAATTTCAGTAGTCCTTCTATCTAGGACCAGTGTAACTTTTCACTCTCAAACTGCTATTCAGATGCACGTTAATGCACATACCTTTTTTTCCTCTTCACTCAAGGAAGAATGGGATTTAAATTTCCATTTTTTTTCCTTCATAAGCATAGCACTCATTAAAATTTTAAATTATATGGCTATTGAATAGAGAACAATGCTCTAGCACTTAATATTTTTTCCAGTAGATGCTGACTCTCAGCCCAGTAGGCCTGTTTCTTCTTTCCAACAATTGCACACTCTTGCATTCTCACCAAACTTTCAAAACACATACACCCTTGTTATTCAGCTTTATGGTTAATGCATGTAAGTGGGTCAAATAGTAAATGTTTGCACTGTAAATAAAAGCACAAAGTCATTGACTTTGGATGAGCCCTCTGTAGACCAGCTAGTTCAGCATGCACCCTATGCTCAAAGCACAGTCCCCTAGAACAGGTTGCTCGTGGTTGTGATGTGTGGAATTTTGAGTTGGGGCATCTTGTTCCAGTGTAACATCACACTCAGAATTAACAAATATAAATTCTTGTATGTAAATGACATTTCTTCTCTTTCAGCTTCTGCCCATTGCTTCTTGTCCTTTCATTAAACCACTGCTTAACGGGAAAAAATCAGATTTTAAAAGTCCTATTTATTTTTAACTGTTTTATGAGAACTTTCTGTGCAAGCACTGATCGAAATTGGAAAATGGCATGAGTCTGCTTTATTTCAGTAGGAGGTGGATCCATTTTTTAAAAATAATTTGTTTATAAAGTATTTTTTAATCTGGTTACAGGTGATACTTTGATCTAAAATGTCGGTGTTGGACTCCTGAAATGGTCAGTGTGCCCACAGGAGTACTACATCTCCCTTTTTTCCTGTTTTCCTTTTTGTTTTCTTTTTTTTTCCCCTGAGTTATGGCACGAGACATGTTACACAGCCAAAACACAAAGAATAAGCTGAATGCAATGGCAAGAATCTCTGTTAGCATGCACTGCTAGTAGCTACTGCTTCAGACTTTCCCAGAGAGGTACCAAATCAGATTCAGTAACCAGTCAAATTCTCTTGATACTTCCAGCCATCTGTAAAACAAAAACACTTGCACATTACACACTGTACTACAATTGAAGGATTGAAATGTAAAGAAATGTGATTCTTTGTATTTTACAAATCACCTGCCAGAATAACCTCTGCTTATTGAAAAATACGGAAGGTGAGTTTACAGTTTGCTATGTCTTCTCTGAACAATTCCAAATATAATATAACAAGAACATAATTCTAAAGCACACCTTACTACTGGTAGGTGTAAATACAGTGACACTTTTATTTCCTGTTCAAATTCATTATTGTAATCCCTGTCAGGTACATATTTGCGGTAGTAACGTACCCTGCATGGCAAGTGCTGAGAAAACATTTATAGAAAGCTTTGCCAAAGAAGTCTGACTGTATAGACTACAGTGACTTTACTGTTGGGGCTCTTCATGTGTTTATGGAAAAAAAAGGCACTAGTTAAGCATGTCTGATTTGTAGACTTTGTTGCTCAAATACCCAAGTTACTTAATAACTCTAATACATTAGATAGAGTAGCACAGCACTTCTATTGATACGCTGGCAAAGAAGCAAACATGACCAGTCTTTACCATCTGTTTATAATGCTATATAAAGAAGACCTTACTGGTTGCCATGGAAACCAGCATTTCCAAAACCACAAGTGTTTGCTTAAATTCTCAAGCTTTCTGAAGTCTTGTCTTTTCTGAAGGAGAAATAATAGGAAATCTCTAAAGTTGTCCAGTGATTCTCTTTCTCCTAACAATTGCTTTGCTGTAATATGCTTTCAGCATTTTTGCACTGTATCTTGTTTCATTACTTCATAAATTTAAGGAGTGCCATTTGTAACTTAATGACTCCATTTGATGCTTAGCAATGATCCAGGAAAAGGAGGCAGATATTTGTAGTGTGTCGTGTTTATCTTTGTCAAATGAGTTTTTCCTGCTCACATGAACAATCCTCATTGTACTTTTGACAATATGGAGCCATCCTACAGAATTTGAGTAAAGGTCAAATTAAGAATTTTTATAATAATAATAAAAAAATCAATGATCACAGTTGCCTACACGGGTCTCACTGAAAAGTGACCCTCTAGAATGAGTAATCTAGAGAAAAAATGTAATTAAGATAATACTAGTAAGAGTTATGGTCTGGGTTTGTGTTCTCTACTGTTGGCTTAAATTGTTTTTCAATTAAAACTATGAAAGAAGCCACTGAGTTGCCCTCAATATGTGGTATTTGGAAGAATATACATTTACTATAGTATCTCAAAATATTTATATTTCTTCCCTTTTCTAACTGTGTGTACGAGTTGTTGCCTTGCATTCTGTCCTAGCTCTCTGCTGCTGTTTAAGTTGTTTTTGTTGTTGTTCTGCTTCCTTTCAAGTTTGTGAAAGGCTTTTACTGTGCATAAGCACTTCAGTAGGTAGTGACAATTGGAAAGCCTTTAGAAAAGGTGCTGCAGTCAGATTATTGGAACCGGTTGGTTTTCAACCACTTAAAACAAGTTCTGTTTCTTTCTATTAAAAGGAAGATCTGTATTTACAGTGTTCTTGGTGAATTTGGATTGAGCTACTTGGACTAAGTGAAAAAAATCTTCTGAAGCACAGAGCCTGAACGTCATGTTCACTGCTACTGAAGAGCTGTGAGTGTTTTTAGAGATTACGTATCTGTGATCCATCTAAATAGTGCAGAAGATCAGTTAAGTTGTTCAGAAATATTGCTGAGTACAAAAGGTTATAAGAACTTTTTAGATCATTCTATCATGACAATGCATGTCTCAACAGTTTCGTCTTTTTCTATTTCCTATGTCTGCAAAACACGTTATGAGCATTTTCATTGTGAGATAATGACCAGGAGCTGACCTATTCAGTTGTTGCATTTTGCTAGTAGAGTTTATTTAATACAAAATACATCTTTATGACAGGCTTTACTGTTACAATATTGTCGAGGTGACACGGGGCCTCCAGAAGTGTCTGAAATCATTAGCCTTGTGAAGCTAATGATATTCCTGTCATTCAAAGTGTTTATATTCCTTTCATTTAGCAGAATATTCTTGCATCTTTTCAAGGTAGCCTTGTGCTTGAATAGATTTGTTGATACTGGTTGGCAGTGGGGTGCTATGCTGTACCTCCCACTGAGTTTAAATAAAGTAAATATTGACGGAGAAATCAGACACACAAAAATTAGGCTTCTGTCTAAGTATTTGTGGTTAGAAAAAATAGGGGTGCCAGACCTGCAAGCAACTGCTGGTCAGAGTAATTGCACTCAGACACTGACTGCTTTTTGTGGTATTAGCTTGCCTGTTATCCGCATCACATTCCAAGATCCAGCCAACACTGACCAGGAAAACCAGCAAAGGTTGGCAGTTGGCTTAAAAATACTACTTTTTTTTTTTTCTTTCTTTCTTTCTTTTTTTTCGTGTCTTAATGTCAACCTTAAGGTAGTGCTTTTGCCCACCTCTAATGCTCATCTGATGGGGGGAAGGTAGTATTATTATAACAAATCTGTAATGAAAACTTTTTCTGAGTAATTAATATATTTCAGATAATGTATGATTGTAGCTGCCTGATATTTTTATTGCAGGATCTTCTTTTTCAGTGTAGGTTGTTTTCTGATCTTAAATGACCATGCAATCTGCAGCCAGTTCTACTGAAACTTTAGTTAACCCAGTGCCATGTTTTTTCAACTCATGAAAAAATCTAGTTGTCCTCTTCTTTCCTAGTAAAGCTCTATCCTCTTGGTACTCAGCTGCTAATAAATTTTGTGGAAAATTAGGAGCCCAGAACTGTTTGTTTTTGTTTGCTTGTTTCTAACTAGAATTCTTCCCATTGATCTTTGGGGGTAACCTGTAGTAAATGAAGTCAGTATATCAGAAACTTAAAACAAACAAACAAACAAAAAAAACCAGTACACAAGTATGTCATGATGGTAATGATTCAGGTAACTTCTGCCTTTGGGCAGCCCACTAAGCCCAGCATCAGTGAATGGCAGACTGATACTTACGTTTGAATGGGGTTATAAAGGCTCCAAGAAAAAGAAATCTTTTACCAATTCAAATGCTGTGTCAATTTGTAGGAGCCATAAATGTTCAAAGACAGCAAACTGCCGATTAGCCATCATCAAGTATCACTATTTGCTTTGCACTGCCCCCCAAACCTGTAGCTTTTAAAACTGTTTTTTTTGATGGCATTTGACTTTTATGAGGCCTTGCTCATTTGAATCTCCACAAATTTATTTAAACTTTCGATTTCTAGAGTTTTCTTGAAGATTCCATTATTTGTGATCATTGCTGTGTTTAAAAAGGTGCTGGAATATTTATTTTTGAAAGTACTACAGCATATGGGATATATACTGAAGCCAGGAGAAATAAGTGTAAGTAACAGCTCCAGAAAGAATTACAGAATATCCTGAGCTGGAAGGGACCAACACAGATAATTGAGTCCAATTCCAGCTTAAACACCTACATTTCCTATAAGCTGTAATTTTAATGTACGTTGAATGTTCTTCAATCAGTCTCCCCATCTGTGTGACCAGGCTGCCCAGAGAAGCTGTGGGTGCCCCATCCCTGGAGGCACTCAAGGCCGGGTTGAATGGGCCCTGAGCAGCTGAGCTGGGGGGTGGCAGCCCTGCCCATGGCAAGGGTGGGACTGGGTGGGCTTTAAGGTCTCTTCCAAACTAGCCATTCTGTGATAACTATGCTCAAAATATGTGGCATGATAAGGTGTTGTTTTGGTTTTTTTTTTCCAATTGACAAATATTTTTAATGTGTTTGAAGATTATGTTGTCTAGAGGGTTATTTAATATGTACTTGAAACTTCACCAGGTGAAAATAAGTCACCATGGACTGCTGTTAACATAAACGAAATATATAATTAAATAGTGTATGCCTGTTTGAGTGTGGTCATATGGTCAAGTCATGTGATTCAAGTAAGTGCATCTGTAATAGAGTGGTTTAGCATCCGTTAAGAAAATGTATGTCAGGAGAGTTTTCTCTTATTTATTTCTGACTAGTCATTAATAAAGCAAATTGAATAAAAGCCCTGAGGCTAGTAGAACTCTTACATTTCTAACACAGTAGCCAATATTCTCACCAAATAGCCATGTCATTTGCTTCTAGCACCACATATAGAATCATCAGTTACAATTGATTAATTTTGATTAAAATTAATTGATTTGACTGATTTTGAAAAAACGTCTTTTTAAATGTAGTTGCACCCTGTAACCATGTGTACATTCTGATAATCTTTCTGTCTTGGACGAAATAGGTGTTACTTTCCCTAGGTGTTACAGATTTAAACTGTGTTTATATTGTCACATCTGAGACTGTCAGGTAGAATTGAGCTGTTTCTTTTTCAGAACAGTTTTTATATCAGCTTAATACTGGCCTGTGTTTTTCAAAGACATTATCCCAGCTTTATAAATCTTTTTTTATCAGCATAATTGATTGTGGTTGTTATGGTCCTTTTCCAGTTGCTTTTTATTAGTGCTGTGTAAACGTGGTGATAAAAAGGTGATTTTTTTTCCCCTCCTTTTGTTCAACATCTGTGTGGGGGAGGCTGAGGAATGGCTGCTCAGCACCCAGTGTCTTTCCCTGGTTTTCATCCCCACGTAAATAAACAGATCTCGTGTATGACCCAAACCAAAATGAACGATTCTGTCAGTGGGACACCATCAATAAAATGTGCGGAAAGGGCAGAATCACCAAAAGAGAAGAGAAGAACAGCCATTTGTTCACTTAGCCCCTAGGCATCAGGGCAGTGATGGGAGCACCCACCTGGGCTGTGAGAGAAGGTCACCCTGGGGGCCTGCTGGCTAACTAATGGGACGGCTGCAGACAGAGCCTGGCGTTTTTGCATTGGCAATGAACAGAACATTTGGAAAACAGAAAAAAACGTTGGACTGAACATTTAACAGCTCTCTTTCTGACCACTATAAAATACCTTATCATATCTGTTTTAATTAGATCTTTTTTTCCTGTGTTCTTAGCGATTAAGTTGGAACTAGCACTCCTGCATATGGATTTGATCTCTTACACATCCACATTCATTCAGTTGGCTTTATAGTTGGCTGTGGCTTTTTTCCCCTCCCATATTTCACCCACATCCACCTCTTCTTTACAGTCACCACTCTATTTTGCATGTTTCTTATTGTTTAAATTCCGGGTATGATGTAATGAAAAAAAATGGTGAGAGCATTAGCTGTATTTGTCTGAGGACCTGCTATAATGCAAATAACTTTAAATCTTCACGGTATTTAATCAACATTGCTCAAAAGTAGGAGTGGAGCTTGCAATCAGCACTCTGTTTATTACTTATTTCTTTATTTATAGAAACGGAAATTAATGCAGGAGTTAAGCCTGACAAAAACTTATTGGAGGTTAGCATTTTAACTGCAGAATGTACTGAAATGGCTGCACATGTGGAAAAATACACAAAGCATTAGGGGAAATGCTTGTGTTTGCTTGATTTATTCGCTGCAGCAGAGGACTCTGGTAGTAGGAGGTGTAATTTGCAGCACATTAGCTATTAGCCAGTGTCATTGCTTGAGTGGGTGGTGTGAGTCTCTTGTGTCTGTATGGTGTCACACTGCGCATGTTTCAGAGCTGGGCTCTTCTCCCCTGTGCTTTCAGATTAAATTTTTGTGAACAATACTCTGTTTAAAACCGTGAATCTGCGTTTTCGGACGGGTTATTCTATCACATGGATGATATCTCGAGTAAATGCTCACTCCACACCTCTCCTGAAATTCATAACGTTTTGCAAAACTGAATTGTCGCAGTGTTTGCTTACCTACTTCTTTTGACATGAGGTCCCCTGAAGACGTAATATGTTATTTGCAAGATACCAAGCCTGTAACTCCACAGCAAGCAAGCAAAATTACACTCCTGGTTGTTTTTGGTTTTTTATGTTATTGTTGGTTTTTTTGCTTTTTTTTTTTTTTTTTTTTTTTTTTTTGAGGGGGGGAGAAGGGAGGGAAGCTACACTGTGCATGTACATGAACACTTGTGTTCAGCAGAGGTTTTCTAAGAGTCTGAGCTGGAAGCGTCTTTTTTTTTCTGTGTGCACAATTTCACTTGGGTAGCTTTTAGTTCACTTTTTTTTCCCTAGAGGCACCTGTCTCCTGCCACATACCCATCAAGACTAATTGCACCATCTGGAAGACTTTTGTGTAGCTGTTACTTGTGCAGAATATCTCTTGGGAGCTTAATTCTGAATGTGAATGTGACCCCTGAAGCCATGTCAAGTAGCTGCAGTAGTTTCCAGCCTCTAAAGGATGATCACCGTAGGCTTTATTTGTTTCAAGTCTCCTGCGGTTTGCTTTAGTACGGATATGTTACATGTCAGTAACACAGCTTCAGTCATGTTTTGAAGGGAATAAGACTTTGAATATGGGTCTGGTAATTCATAGAAAATTCTGTCTAAAATTGCATTCAAACCATATGGATTTGGATTTAGCCTATATGACTAGGTGTAGAAATGACAGACGTGTTGCTCCTTACTATTACACTGTGTAATTTTTATGTCCTGTTCTTCCCCCACCCACATCTGCAGTTCTCATTAATAACATTCTGCTAAAAATGCAAGGCATTCTTTTGAGCATGGTTGCAACCCCCCAGAACAGCTCTAAAGCAATTGTTTTCCTTATTGCTATGAATCTGTTCAAGTATTTTCAATACAGGTAATTATCTCTTGTTCTTCACTTAAGCTTTATTAAGTTAAAAGCACTGCAGCACTTCATTTCCACAGTGTCCCTCTGGGCAGTGCCTTGTTTAAGGTCGGTGCTTTAAAGTCTTGTGGTGATCTGGACAGTTTTCTTCTTTCTGTAATAATGTGTCTGTTGGAAAACCATGGAGTGCTGAGCATGGAAAACCAAAGCATTCTGACTTAAAGTATCAGCAAAATTGGTTATGTTATGTTTTGTTTAACAAAACAAAACAACACTACTCTTTTCTCTTGGGGTCCTGCATATATTGTGTCAGGCACTCTTGTTTTACCAGTATATGTATGTGAGTAAAAAAATATATGTATATTTCTTTTCCTGAAGTCACTTTTTTTTTTCTTAGCGATGGAATTGTAATAAGTGTTGAGGAGATATGAGGACTCTATTTGTACTTAGTTGCATCAGCTGTGTAACTTGTTTGCTTGTAAGTAATGTGGTCAGCTGAAGCTCAACCAGAGAAGCTATATATTTGAGTGTGGTAAGAATAGCCATTCTTTGTGTGCTTAATGGGAATGAAGGTATGTAGGGTGAAAATTCACAGGATGCTAATGGTAAGCAGCTTTCTCCTCTTCTTTAAAATCCCTCCCCATACATACCTGGTGAGTAAAACAAGGTTGTACATTGCAGTACTGCTCTGTGTCTTAGGAACTGATCTGAGCTGTGTAAGCTTTCCTGGCTTTCAATGGTTGGGAAGCACTGCGTGAGTGGTTTACAAAGAGAAATCATTGTCTGCTCTGGGAAGCTGTACAGCATCTTCCTTTCAGCAGTTGTTACGCTGCTGTATTCAGTTTTTTTAAAGGATCTTTGTGGATGGAAGAAATGAGAGCTGATGGCTGTGAGGGGGCTTTTCCTCAGAAAGTTGAGTCTTGTGTTAAATACTGATGTCTGTGCTGAATTTAGTCTCCCACAGAAATAGTGATTACCCATGTTCTCCTAATTTACAGAAACATTTTGATTAGTTTATGATTTGCTATAAGGTAGCAAGGTAACACGTTCATAGAATCACAGAATGTCCCAAGTTGGAAGAGATCCACAAGGACCACCAAGTGCAACTGTTGGCTCCACACAGCACTGCCCAAAACCAAACCCTGTGTCTAAGAGCACTGTCCCAGTGTTCCTTGCACTCAGGGTCATGCCCACCGCCCTGTGGTGAGGAACCTCTTCCTAACCCCACTGCCCCTCCTCTGACACAGCTCCATGCCGTTCCCTCGGGCCCTGTCGCTGTCACACAGAGCAGAGCTCAGCGCTGCCTCTCTGCTCTCTGTGAGGAGCTGCAGCCGCCATGAGGGCTCTACTCCGCTCCTCTGCTCTGGGCTGAGCAAACCCAGGAACTGCAGCCACCCCTCACATATCTTACATTGCTAGATCCTTCACCATCTTTACAGTTGTGCGAATTGCCATTTTCATTTTATTGCCCTATTAAGAGGCTAACATGGAATTGCACTGTTGAAGGTTAAGACTGGTGGCTGATGCTTGCACCTGGCCAAGTTTCAGCTGTGACTGTGAACCACATTGGTTCTTAAAACTCGGTTGAACCAAACTCTGAAGCTGTCTTAAGCCATAACCGTGTGCATTCCTCTTGGAAGCTTTCCCTCACACCACAGCTGTGCACGGTGCTGCGATCATGGCCACGTGGGGCCGGGCTCACCCAGCACCAGCCGCCTGAGCCAGCTTGTTCTGCACTGAGCTTTTGGAGGCACGTGGTCATCTCTGTCACTGTGGGAATAGTTAGGAAGACTGACAAAAGAAGTGGAGTGGTTATCTGCAGTAGCACATGAACTTTCACGTGGAAGGATATTTAAATTACTTTTTTTTTTTTATATTTACATGTCTGCATAAGTGAAATAGTGTATCGAAGATATTATTGTGTTGTGAAGTGGTGTAAATGTTATGAGAAAAAAATCCAAATAGACCTTCAGCTTGCACGCAGTGTTCTACTTATTCAAATGCACTTCCAAGATAGGCATCCTATCCTGTCAGTTAGCTGCTTTACAGACTGGTCTGGATTGATTTTCTTCAGTGATTAGGACTAAAATGACACAGTGGGACAAAGTGAGTTGGATCGCTTAGTAATCTGTGATGTAATTCTTATCTATTCAGCAAATATTTAAATTATATTGGAGATAAGGGCTCCTTCTGGAAAGCAGTTTACAGATTTAATAGCATCTGGGATATATTATCCTTTTTTTGTAGCTACTTAGCCTTACTGATGATCATAGGAAGTAGAAAGCAACTTTGACAAGGACAGAAAGAATATAATTTGAGATACTGGTTGATGCTTGGACATTACTTTGATATACACATTTTGCGACATCATATGAAGCACAGGACGTGTGTTACCCTTCGGAAATAAACGACATTTAATCCTGAATACTCAATTTCCTCTGCAGTAGTAATATTTCACAATAAGTTACAGGTGAAGGGTGACAAGTTTGTGATTAATAATTACAGCTTATTTTCATGCAAACGTGATTATTAAAGACTTAGAGAAATGAAGGGAGCTCGAGATCTAAGTCTTTCTTTCTGTTTTGTCATAAGCAGTGAAAATGGATTGTAAATAATGTGCTTTTCTAAAATTTTATTTTTTTCTTTTTGCAGGGGTTTTGTGTATGACAGTCGAAATAATTTACAGATGCGAGGTTTGGTTGTATTGCTTATTTCCAAAGCTGCTGGACCCAGCAAAGCAGAGCTCTCTTTCCAGCACAACATGGTCAGTGGGATTTATTCCAGGTACGTGGTAACTTTCTTCAGCTAGATATGCACAAATGCATTTGATTGGCAATGTCATGGTGATTTCAGAGCATCCTACTGGCCTGCTCAGCTGTTAAGGAAAAAATCAATACTTGCCTAATTATAAATCCTTATTCCACAGGATTATTATAAGCTTTCCACGGTGAAAAGCATTTCCTGCCAGTTGTGTAGCTCGTATAATATCCGTGCCTAAATCTTAATTGGCGTTTCTTGGTACAGTTAAATCAAAAAGATTTGAATTAAGTTAGGTATTTGAAAGTTTACGTTAAGAGGTACTCAGAATCAAATATGTACATACATAAATTGAGTGGAATTTTTCTGAGTTACTCAGATGTAATTTAGGTACACCTACTTACTAGAAATGTCAGAGTCAGATTGACAGTTGTGTGGAATACCAGTTTGTTTCACTGAGCAAATCATTTTTATTGCAGCCACTTTGAAGGATATTTTCCCCTGACACTATAGTGTAGAATAAAGTTCCTTACCTCCCACATGTGAGCTGAATTACTGAGCCTGTCACTAAGGTACCTCAGGGCCTCACTGATATAATCAGGTTTCATCCAGTTCCTAAATATCTTTTTAAGTATTTGAAGTAAATTATTTGATACTAGTAACAACAGTAATTAGAAATAGTGGTTGGTTTTTTTGTGTGTGTTTGACAGTTAACTGTTCCTCTGAAATAATAAGTGATGTTAAAAAGTTCTGGTTGAAAAACTGTAAAATTAAAATTTTTGAAGTCCTTTTGAAGACTTGAGTGTCAATGGGTGAGAAAACTCTTGTATTTTCAGCCAATTCTGCTTCTGGCCTCTGTAGGATATTAAAGGAAGATACACAAACTTAGTGACAGGTTTGTATCCTATACACAAGGGCACAAATAGCATTTCAAAACTGAAAAGACCAAAACAAATAACATCCTTAAAATACATATAAAATCTTAAAGCAACAGAATAAAGAAGGAAAATAAACATGAATAGGTAAGGACAGAAATAACATTAAGTAAGAAAAAAGAACAGATATAGGAGGCTTGTTAAGGAGGGGCTGTGATGCCCCTTTAGCTATTTAATTCCGTTCTTGTTTGGTTTTGTCCTTAATGTCCCCTTAGGGTTGTAATGTTTTTATATTTATATGCAAATGATGCTGCATGAGAGCATAATTCTATTTAGTTAATTATAATACAGAAAGTATTTTAGTTGATTTTGGAAGTAAATGATTTTGGAAGTTTTCATTAAGTGTGTCTCATAAAAGGAGAGAAAAAGCATTATGTTTTCATAACCAACTTTTTGAGTATGATGATTCTGACTGTGGAGGTAACTAGTGAGCATTTCAAGCTGCCACTGGGAAGATGACTATTGGAATTATTCAGTGAGGAGCAAATAAGACCTTGAATTAATAATGAGCCAGTTGGTGTAAATGGACATCGTTGGAGCCATGCCAGTTCAACCAGCTGAAAATCTAGCCTAATAATCTAAGTTTGAGCAAGTCAATAGCCATTATAATACCTAGATTAGAGTTACCAAGGTATTCCAGAAATGAAACAGCTTTGAATACGTCCGCACTGGTTCACTTAAGGTTCATTACTGTCTGTGAGAGTGATAACTATGGAATCATTAATTTGAGTGAATTTTCAGTGGCAATTGAAATCTGTATTGTGGAGCAGATACAAGCAAACTGATGCATACTAGCAGAATGGCAGTGCTTTATTTCATTTTGTGTCATAGTGAGCCAGGTATTGCCTTCCACTGAAGTCACTTGGCGCTTTATCTTTGACTTGGAACTCTTCTTTTATTTTTCTCCCTCTTTTTAATGATTTTGTGGCTGTGTACTTTTCCAAATGCACTCTTCAATGCCTGTCTTTTTTCTCATTTTGATTTCTGTACAAAGAGAAAGAGGAGTTCTGTACAAAGAGCAAAGAGAAGTGGCAGCTCGTAAAATCATGAACTTAAAGGGCTTTTGCGATTGTTTTATGTATTACAAATAATGTTTTATAAACTGCTTTCTCTTGAATAAGTACCAAAGGACATTTTCCCTTAGTACATCCTTGTCTGCTGTCTTGGTTACAGTGTAGTTATATATGGTGTGTGTATTAGAATTGTATAGCAAAGGCAAAGTATATTCCTCAGTGATATGCAGTGAAGAAATGTGCTTGATCCTTTAATGCTTATATACTGCTCCAGCTTTCAAAGTCTTTTTTTGAAATTGATTCCTACAGAGTTTCATCTCAGCTGTAAACTGTGCAGCTCTTTCTGTTACTATGCCATATAATTACTTCAACTTTACATATAATATTTTGCTGGAAATATTATTTCTGGCACTGTAACCAGCATCTTCGTTGTCTGGTACTCACATGTTGTGAACAATGCATTGTAGACTATTAGCTGGGATATAGCTTGCTTGATTTTAGGGTATTTGGTAGGGGTTAATTGCATTTCTGAAATCTGAGCATGAGTTAAGTTCAAGTACTTGTCAGTGATTGCAGCAGTCCAGTGTTTTTTTTTTCCTACTGTATATGTTGGAGTCAGCTCTTGTGCTCTCTTGAAATCCTCTGTCCCACAGTGGGTAGCTAGGTTACGTCAGTCTGTTGTATCTGGTTGTATCACATCTGTTGTATCACAAAAAAAAAAAGACCTTTCATTTTGTGATGAGACATGTTCTGCATAACCTTTTTTCCCTATTTGATATCTTGAATCACAGTATAAACGAAGAATGCAGTATCCATAATTAAAATTTAAGGACACTAAATTTGGAACTGCCAGCTTTTTCTTTATCCTGTTCTCCCAATCTCTAGATGTGTCAGTGACCCAAATGCATAAAAATAGATCAGCTAGCTACTTAACTTGCATCTGTTTTTACTGGTACACAATGGAACAAAACTGATGCCTGCTACTAGAGAGCAACTTTTTTTTCCAGAGTAATGAGGACTACAATTTAGGTAGTTAAAGAAGCAGAGTTGGTGTAGTGATATGATGCTGCCTGTGGCCGGCACTGCTTCCCTCTTGGCACTTTGTCATTTGCAGATGTGAACTGTCCACATTCAGCTAGGGGAGAATTACAAGCCATTGTGCACAGGGATATCATAGTAACTGGTGGTTACCTTATGAGTCATGCAGAAGATAAACAGGAAAGTGTTACAAGTGTCTGCTTGGCGTGCTTTTCTCTGTACTGCCACCTCCCTGTCAGGCTGCCAGCAACCTAATTTCATTGCCGTTGGCGGGGAAAGGAACCTGACATTACCTCCAGCTCAGCACCAGTGCTCCCAAAAGAGGATGCAGAAAAGGAATGGCAACATGATAAACAGCCCTATTTCACCTGCTGGACAGATTTCCTAAAATTAAAGCTTCCTGCAGGTCTCTTACCATTGGGTAAATATTTCCATGGCTACAGAACCATGGTAAATGCTATGATGAAGAGCAGCACTCAACAAGTTATGCAAGCAGTGTCATGTAAGGATTGATGTCATTGCCCATACTTAAGCAAAGCGTCATCCTTTATTCAACTGAACCTTGTTCGTGTTCTTTCTCTGCTGAAGAGAACACAGAACACACATTTACATTTAGATGGAATCTAGCTAATTATAATGATAAAATAGTATCAGAGAACACCTTAGATGTGATGCTGCAGCCAAGAGCTCCATAAGAGTTTGAGACCCGTTTCCAAACTTGTGATTATGTTAGAGACAGACACTGCTCTCTGTTGCCTTCTTTCAGAGCAAATCTTGCTTGGACAGTTATGTATGCAGCTTGCTTATGTATGCAGTCTTTGCTGCTGAAGGTTTTTAATAGATGTTCCAGGATCATATGGCTTCTGAACACCTATAGCTTTCTGCTTCATAGCTGGAGCTAGAATTCAACAACTAAATTACAACTGAAGATACCAAGATGGGCTTGGGCTCTCTCACTGTGTACCCAAAGGGGTATCTTCTGCTGTTGATGTCTGGCACTGGCAGACACCATTGGCTGGAACTGAGGAATCTTCTTGGCTTTATACTGTGTCACAAATTCCTCATGTAGCCTCTATATTGCAGCTGAAAGTGTAAGTGATGCCAAAGAGCTAACTTGTGCCATTTCTTCAGGCACCAATATCCTTGGCTCTACTATAGCAAGCTATTTTCTTCTCTTTCATGTTTTCACTCTTTCTTTTTTTCTTCTTCTTTTAGTGCCAGTTTCAGGAGTACCTTCTAGCACTGATACCCATTGCCTCAGCTCTGCAGATTCCTTTGGACACTTGTCAAAGGTTTTTTCTAGCTGTTGGGTTTTTGGTATGTTTTCAGCCAAGTCTACCTATGTGTTCACAAGGTCAGATCCTATGGACACTGAGAAAGTAAAGAGACTCTTGTCAAACTCAGCAAGTGTGTGTGTAGAATGGATCACAGAAAGTTCTATTTTACCAAAGAACTGGGAAGTGAATCACTACAGGTTTCTGGATTAGTACTTTCACTGCTAGGCTCTGCCCTGCCTGTTCTCCCTCAGAATTATGCATCTGGCCTTTAAAAGCTCCAGGAATTCATTTCTTGCAAGGCGAACATGCTTTCTTACATGCTTTTACTGCCTAAACTTTTCTCTGAATCCTTTCTGCTGCTTGAAATAGTGGCAGTGAAACTGTAGTGACAGTCAGCGTGAACATGTACTGCTTTTCCTGAGTGTTTCAGCAATGATTTTTGGAACCAGTACTGTTGCTGCTTCCAACAAAAACCTATGAAGTGGCAGTTAACAGCAGATACTAGTTCTTGTTATGGTGTTGAGTCCTTCACTCACCAGGTTCCTGTACAAATTCTTACTAAGTTCCCCAGATACCATTTTTCTTTTATCTTTTTCTGTTTTTGGACACAGCACATGCAAACACATCACACTATCTGATTTTACATGTTCTTTGTCACCACAGATATCTCAAGTCATCTTGTCCTCACCATCTCTAATGGAAAACTGATTTGCAACCTAAAGGTCTCTAGGAATTACCAAGTCTTGACCAGAATATTCGTCCACTGGTTGTTCTTTCTCTCGAAGTTTCTCCAGTTTCGTTAAGTTAGGGCTTCTACTGCTTTGTCCCTTTGCAGTTCTATGAAGTTTACTCCTGGCTTTTCTTTGCTAGATATGAAAACAGAAAAACTTTCCATACCCACGTTTTCCACGTTAGTGGCATGGGCCAATCCCAGGCTGATTATGAGAACACAAGTGTAAAGTTATCATCAGTCTTAGTGACTTCTGATGGGTATCCCTGAGTCTTAGTGGAGATATAAGGAATCTCTTGTCAGTTCACCATCTGCAGCTTTGTCTGTTTTTTTCTATAAAACCAATGCCATGACAGACATAAGAAGTGATGCTGTGCTTGTTGGAGCAGTCTTTAACAGCCGTGTGCATGAGAGGCAATCAGGCTGCCTCCAGGGAATTGGTGCTATGTGAATGATGGTGTTACTTGGACTCTTTCAGACTACACAGGTAAATGAGAACTAGCATAGTCCAAGATGTAGTGGTTGTAGGCTTACGACTGTTTATTTCTGAGAGCTATGTTCTGCACAGATTTATACAGGTGGACATTGGTTTGTTGACCCCTGTCCTGGACTGCTGTTGAATTGGGATTTTATGGTTGAGGGAAAACCAAAATGGCAATACTCTTCTTTGGGTAATTAGCATCATAGCATTTGAGGTGTGAGCACATCTTCTCTGAAGACTGAGGAAAATAAAATGTGTTCCAGTTGGAGTGATCAACAGAATATCTGTTATGCTTGAATATGCACCTTGGGCTCTGCATTCCCTGGGGACTTTGATTATTGGCAAATAGCCTTTGTCCTGTCTTGAGTGCAACTAAACTCAGAGTTGTGACTCAGAGGGCTCTCGCATCTCTCAAGTGAAGTAGTGACTACAATAGCAAAGGGCTACTTCTGGTTTAGGAAAATGTAACAATTACTCTGGCTGAAGGACATCTTCTGCTGTCTTTAAGATTTGTACCTCTCATGAGTAGACTTTTGCTAGCAAATTCTTTCTACTCTAGATGAGTTTAAAAGTCACATTGTTGTTTGGTTTTTTAAAATTTATTTTAAAATAATTATTTAAATGTGTTCCATCTGAGATATGGATGCCTATACGTAAATCTATAATGACTTTAGCAATAGTCCTATACTAAGAAATCAGATGGACTCACTTTAAAAGGAGGAAAATACAAGTCTGTTACAAAAGCTCTCCATTAATAAGCAATGGCAAGCATTAGTAAATTTTGGTGAAGATGAGATCAGTTGTATTGTTACAATATAAGTATCATTTAGAGGTTTCCTTGATCTGTTTGTCACAAGATTGTGAAAAAGCCTTCTTTCTACCTTGTCCAGATGAGCTTTTATCTTCATAGTCAAAACAGGGGAGATTTATCTGTGAACAAATTCTGTTAGACATTTATTGCAAAAGACAAAGCTTGGATGAAATAAAATCAAAGAATCACCATTAAAATGATACTTCAGTACCTACAAAAATGTAGAGTATAAGAGCATGACTTTTCACCTCTCCTTCAGACTTTTTGCTTCTCTCAGTTTTTCTGAACTATATTGTATATTAAAATGAAAGATTGCCTTTCACTGTTTCTTACTTCTGTGTTTGGAAGTAAGTGAATGATGGTTAGTTGTATTTTGAACTTCTTTCACCTGGAGAGTACATACAGAATTGTAAGAAGGTTTTGGTTTTTTTCATTGCTTCTTGTCTATCAGTAGTGGAAAACAAAACCAGATTTACCCTGACCTGATGCAATGTATTCGGAGTGGCCAAGAAGTGGAGTTTGGAAGACCTTATACTGCATTTCTCCTGTCCTCATGAATGGTGTAAATCACTCATAACACATTTAAAGAAAATAAAAAGCAAGTAATGAGAAAGATGTTGCAAGATCAAAAGTGTGTGTAGCAATGCAAAACTCTAAGAAGGTAGAGCTTTTTTTTCTTTTGTCTGGTCTAAGTAGGCAGACTGAAAGTTTTATTGCAGAATGGCTGTTGCACTTTAAATTCATACCGCCTTATTGCTTTCAAGCCCTGGGTCTCAGCTGCAGATATTGCAGAGATTAATCTTATTAATGGAACGACTAATTGGTGTTTGACTTCTAATTATAGCAACAATAGGCCTTAACAATCAATCCTCACCTTTACTGGGACACATTAGGACTCTTTATCATAAAAAATATTTCCTTTGGGTGTTACTCATTCCTATCTTCTGCAAAGCTGGCTTCCAGTGAAGGTGCAGTATCCTGACTACCATGTTTTTGAAGCTTAGCTAATTAGCTGGTAGGGAAAATGCATGGTCCTAAAATATTCAGTATCTAAGTATTTAAGGAACACGAGGCTCTTGACAAAATTACTTCTTTGGAAGATAAAGGAGAAAAGCATCTCAAAATATAAGTAGCGATGTCTTTTATAATCTTTAAGAAATGTACAGTTTTGTTTCCCAAACCTTGGAAAACCTCTTAGCTTTTAGTTAGAAGAAATCTAAGTGATTGTTTTAAATTATTCTGTTTAGTTTTTGCTCTACAGGATGAACCCTGTGAGATTCTTCATCTCATTTACAAGATGAATCTCAGGAGATGAAAAGCACATACAACTTGATTACATATTCCTATTGATCATCTTCTACACACAACAATAAGAATCAACTCCAAATACAAATTTAACAATATTACTAATTCATTACAAGCAATACTTTTCTTCATTAACTTTTTATTGTTTTCAGCATACATAGCATGTGCAAATACAGCAATTTTGTGTTGAATAAGAAAAGGTCCTCTCTGCACACCATAGAATAAATCAGAATACTCTGCAGTAAAGCTAATCCAAGACTATGGAGGAATATGGACTTTAAACTTGTTCAAAATAAATCTATTTAGCACCAGATAACAGAGCAAGGTAAACTCAATATGAACACTACAAGTGATTTTCATATTCACAGTAGAGAGGGGTTACCTTGGAGAACATACAGTGCTGCCTGCTGTCTGTCTTTCCAGTCCACTCTGTTTCTGGGTCTTCCTCCTCCTACTGCTTGTGAAGTGAGTACTGGACTGCAAGAATCGCTTGCAGTGTGCCAAACTGCACCGACGAAAAACAAACTGCAGTGAGTCAGTGGTGCCTATGGGAACAAGTTCTGCTTCATTCTAGTGGGAGATCTTAAAAAAAGCATAGGTGACCTGTTGATAGGAAGACCTGGCACAGCCTTCCTGCAGAAATGGCATCCCCATGTACCAGTCCACTTCACAATTCTGTTTAAGAACTTTCATGCTTTCTTAATAAATAAGTTATGTGAAGAGAAACTTCTGTCATGTGAGTGCGACTCCATGTTGTGATGACAGCACTGCAAAGCTGCCCTAAGATGGCAGCTGCTTGTCACTCACAACTACTAGTGTGATGCCAGTGTGACCAGTTGTATCGCAGCAAAGTTTTGAAGTAACTTATGTTTATAATTAATTTGTCCTGCAGTCTCAGAATGTCTCTTATGCTTTCCCATATGCTAAAATAACAGCTCTCCTTTTCTCATGCCCAAGCCATTAACTTCTCCCTTTTCTAATTTTACAGTGCAATTGCAAAGTTTCAATACTAACTTCCACAGTACTCAGAAAATTGGAAAGTTAAACATTACAAAAGTTGCTGTACCAATTAATTTGTTTTCTTATATGTCTCAATCAACACACTGATATAATGTAACTGAAGGTATTGCAAAGCATTCCAACTGATGGTGTGGAATTGAGGGAAGATGCTCATATCCCACAAGTTTAATGTAAAGTATGCATGGGTCTTTGCTGTGTTTGGCTATGTATGAGGAATATGCTGTTTCTCTTGTGGTAACCTGTTGTCTTGGGACGGAGTTTAAGTACGAGTGAGCCTGATTATTAACAAATGATGCTGTCTCAGAAAAGGTAGCCTTTCCTACTTCGTTTCCTTCTACTTGAAATAATGGGTTGTTTTAGAGCCTGGATTCATGTTATATATGAAGTAAATGAATCTTTCTGATCCTTTAATGTTATCTGGTTTTAAACTTGTGGTAGATTTTCATGTGGAGTTTGACAGCTCTGAGAAGCTTCTAAATCAAAGCATATTGTGGTGGATGTCAACTTTGTTTTGTAGGGGAAGATACATCTGAATGTTCTATCTTTTGACTAGAAATTAACAATTTCTCCAAAATACAAAGTTTCTTTGCACTGTAAGTTTCTTTATTGAATAACTGCTAAGGCCAGTATAAACAGGACATTTCTGCTAGACGAAGCGTGGTTGCTTGTATTGTATTCCAATATAAAAGCAGATTATTGAGTACATACAGAGAGCAGGAACATGAAGAAAACTCAAGGAAAAAGAAGTTACCAGTTATTGTAGTACTGTAGCTCAGGTTGTTCAAGGCCTTAAAAGATTTTCTCTATCTCGCCATGTCACCAGAAAAAAACAAGAAGAGAGGCAAGTGCAGAGTGTCTAAATGTAGGTGGATTTTGTGTTTGGTTATGTTTGTTTCGTGTTTTGTTTCGTGTTTTGTTTTGTTTTTTTCTTTTTGAAGATGGGAAGAAAGGATTTTAAGTTAAATTCTTGAAGAGACTGTGAAATAAGGAGGTCCTTAATTCAGAGACTTACTTTTTTCTTCAGTGGGTGATGGATAGGCAGAAACAGCTTGTTTGACTGACTCCCTCTTAAGTAGACATTGGTCATATTTACTTCTGTGCATTATTTCAATGCATCTTGAGATCATCATTTGGTAGATATTCATCTTCACAAGCGAGGTGGTTTGTATTTGATGTAAGATATATTCGATAAGAGAAAATACTGAGAAATGATTGCAAAGATTAATGTGATGGAAAAGATTCATTAATAAAAAATGAACTATCTTTGCAGAAACTTAAGGTGATTCTTCAGTAGATCAAAATAGAAAATATGAGTCCTTGTTATGTTGTACCTTCATTATTAGAATAAGAGGAAAGTTAAAGTATTATGTAATACAAGATTTTAGGATTGTGTGGATTGCAAGACTAGCAAGCCAGAATTTAAAGATAGTGATTGCATTCTGAGTTTAAGTTGCTAGAAATGTGATAGCACAATGATTAGTGATTTTACAAGAGAAATAGGGAGTTAGAAAAATAAGGATAGAGATTTCATGACTGCATTTTAATGATGTTGCATGAGAAGGTGGTAAGGCAGTCAAAAAAGAAATCAGAAAGGCAAATGATGTTTTTTTCCTAAGTCTTGCAGCAGTTGAAAAGTTCTGATTGGCACTGATGGTATGATTATGGAGCATATTCAGTGCAATGAGATTCTGGGAGAGCTTGACTGCCAAAACCTGGAAGTGTATTATAGTATTGGCAGTTGGAGTTTTTAATTTTTCTAAAGACTGACCAAACTTCGGTAAATTTTTGTGGAAAGAGAAGAAGTAGCCAAGGAAATTATGCGTCTAGTATTTCCAGAGAAGGAGGAAAACTTGAGTTTCAGATATTGTACAATATTGTACATAATTACTGTGTTTCATCAAAACAGCGTTCTGTGGAAAGCTTACTTCAGACTTGTGGCTGAAATTTCATTCTGGCTTCTGAAACTATGCACCAAAACCAACATAAAAAGTTCGTGTAATTTCATGTGCTGTTTCAGTCAACTACCTGAATGTTATCAGGATTGTGGTAGTAGCTGCAAGCAATAGTAGGGCCTGTTTTGTGGACTCAGAGAGGAATTTTGCAGAAGATTTGCTCTTGGAGATGTTTCATTAACATATAGCTCTCTCTCCAGCAGTACTTCCTTGGGGTCAGTGTTCTTGGAATTAATTGATAATTTTTGAATACCACATTAAAATGTATACATTGAATTGTTTGGGGATGGAAAGACCAAAGAATGGAAGAATGAGATTTTCAGATTTGTTATGAACTGATGTAAATGAGGTAAAAATAGATGGAAATTGTGCCAGTGGGATAATGGGAAGTAATTTTGCTCATCAAAAGACACATTTTCATAGTCTTGTCTTATACTTTGTTTGCATAAAATATATACTCCTCCTCCTACTAAAAGTTTGCAGATATCAGTAGTGCCAAATGCTTGTGCTGTACTGATGTGGTCCCAGAAGCAGCAGTCATTGCCTTACTCTCGAAGGTTTATTATCATTTCCCTGCTGTGCTTCTATCAACACACCTGCTCCAAGAGGCAAGGTCTCTGAGAAAGTCTCCTGTCTTCCTTTGGCTATCTGTCTCACTCTTTGTTCACTGCAGGCAATACCCATCTGCTGAATACTTCTGCTCTGTGGAAAGTGAAAGCGTTCCTATAGTAAACAATTTAAATGTATGGTGTTATGTGTCCCTCTCCAATAAAATTGGAAAGTTCAGGAACCACAGGTTTAACTCCCGAGTAATAAAAATGCAGTTACAGATGCTCAGAATAGGACAGCTTTCCTTGTTCACATGAGGTATCTGTGATTGTGCTGTGTAAATTTTTGTGTTCTTTTTTCCTCTGTGAGTTGGATATTTGTCGACATTTCAGAATATATGTTATGATTTTATATAAGCACGATAAAAAAATTGTAACTACCTTGTAAACTACATTCTGGTAATTCAGAGGATTTTGTTTCTTTTCCCCAGTGCCTTTTTCTTATGCATTTAGACATGTGAACCATCCATTCTCTTAGCAGGACTGCTCATTTATCAGGTTTTCTTCACTGCATAAAAAAAGGTTACCTTCTTTTCTCGTGCATAAAAAGGGTTCGATGTATTTCAAGTGTCATTAGTAGCAGAGCTTTAATGTCAAGGTTACTGCACCTTAACTTCTAGCTACATTGAATGCAATTATAGACAAACTCTTCAGAGATATTTCAGAGAGACACTTAGAGTGATAAGTCATGATGGCATTTGCTGGTGGTATCTGCATAGTTGTCAGTACATGGTAGTGGGAATTTCTGTTATGTTGTTTCAAACTGTTCCTTTACTCATTGCAAATAAAATTTTATTCATGCTTCAAAGTCTTGGGGGATTGAGAAGTCGCTAATATATAGTAAGAGAAAATATGGTAATTAGAATTGGAATAGTTCTGGTGGAAGGGACCTTCCTGAGTGCTTCAGGGCTGACCAAAAGTTACAGTATGTTATTGAGGGCATTGTCCAAATGTCTCCTGAGCACTGACAGGCACGGGGTGTCAAACACCTCTCTAGGAAGCCTATTTCAGTGTCTGATCATCCTTATAGTAAGTAAATTTTCCTAATGCCCAATCTGAACCTCCTCTCATACAGCTTTCTGCTGTTCCCACTTTTTCCAAGCATCTGCAGCCTCTCCTCACAGCATATGCCTTCCAGTCCCTTTATCAGCTTTGTTGCCCTCCACTAGACACATTTAAGGACCTTAACGTCCTTTTAATGTTTTGGAATCCAGAACAGCATACAACATTCAGTATGAGCCTGCACCACCACTAAAGACAGTGGGAGAATCACTTTCTCTGACTGGCTGGCTATGTACCCCAAAATGTGGTTTGATGCCTTAGCTGCCAAGGCACACTGCTGGCTCGTATTGTTAGTAACCTATTTCTTCCATTTATCTGCAAATGTCAACCTTATTTCCCTTTAATTATTGTCTATTTAAATGTTTTGGCTAAAAAGAGTAGTATTTTTTTAATCTGTGATGTGAAATTTGTTATGGAATAGATGTTGTATGGGATGCAACTGAAGACTGCTTGTTGTGGAGGGTCTGTAGAGTACATCTGAGTTAATCTTGGATGGATGGACGGACTGGATGATGCTTAGTCATTTCATAGGCAGTCTGACTGACCATGCTGCTGTTGTAAGAGAATTTCCATAACAAAATTCCTGATTTTCTTCATTGCCATGTTCCATTCGACTTCTGTTTTAGTGGTAACACAGTCATACAATTCACAAATTATTTAATTTATGCCTCGTCCTTTGAGTGTTTTCTTCACAATACTTTTCTCAGTTGTGTCTTACTTTCTCTCCTTGCATCATGTATCTAATTTTCTCCAAGGTCATGCTATCACAGCTGTTGCTGAAGGTTTCGTTCTCCTCATATCTTCCCCTTTTTTTGGACTCCTGGTTATAAAACCTGCAACTCACTCCGTTCAGTAAGCCAGAAGATCCTTACGCTAACTCACCTTTAAAATACTCCTTTTTGCTTGATCTTCTTGCATTTGATCAAGTTTAAACATTTTTATCTTCATATTTTTTCCAAGTTTTGTACAGCTGTAGCTGTACAAAAAGCAGTACTTCTTTTTCTTCAAGATTAGCAACAGCATTGATTGTTGAGCAGAGGTCTTCAGCTTCAGAAACATCACCCTCTATCCCTCGTTTGGTGGTTTTCATAAAATGCCATTTCATATTAGAGGCGTGTTTCTGTCATAGGAGTAAAAACCCCAAATAAACAAAATTCACCGAGGCCAGTGGTGAACCTGCAGGTATATCCAATGCATGTGCATAACATACATAAGCTATGACTTCTGACTGACAAATTTCCTCTGCAGAGTCAATGGAAACGTTTTTTGTCCAGTGCTGAAATTTGGTTGTTGGCTTTACTAGGTGGTCTAGAATGATCTCTGCAGAAGTTAACGTCCCTTTGGCAATGAAGAAGTGGATTAATTGGCAGGAGAGGAAAAGTCCTCTCTGGAAAGGCTGAGGGTTGGCATAGAAAATAGAACATCAATCCCCTTCGTCCAAAGGATATCAGAAGACAAGTCTGGCTTTCGTGCCTGGGTGCTCTGGCTGTCTGAAGAGGTAATCTGTGTGCTGGCATAGGAGCTGGCTGGCAGCAGGCACAGGTTGTAAGGCAGATGTAGATAAGAACAGGAAGACAGTTTAAAACCAGTTTTAGATGGATTTTTTTTATTTTATTTATTTATTTGTAAGGCCTTGTTAAATGAGATATTCTTCAGGAGCATGGACCAAAATGTCCATTCTCTTCATTCCTGTTGTCAGCTGATGCTTGCAGTGCTCAATTCCTCCATCTTCCACAGTTTGGGGTTGTTTTTTTTTTTGATTTCTGAATACTCACTTTCACTTGGAGGCTTGGAAACATCTGCATGTTTTTAATTGATAAGACTCATCCTTTTTAGTGCAGGGAAATATTCACATTGACCTCAATACATCTTTTCACTCATGTACTTCTATAGACTGGACAGGCAGGAAAATGTCTCCAGCAGACAATTTTAGCTGTGAATCAGCACATGCAGCTGGGTGGAAAGGTGCTTTAAATCATACCTAATTTTTTTCTCAAAGGTGACACTCTTGCTATTTCAGACAACTGTGCTTCTAACCTACTCTGAAAGTGGCCTTCTGGACACTTGAATTTTCAGTGCTGTCAAAGCAACAAATAGAAATGCAGATAGGAATGTTCAAAACTTCCAGTTCAGTTTCACCTTTCAGTTTTATGTCTTTTGTCGCATGGTGTCACAACTTAACTGGTGTTTTCACTAAGTGTTATTAAGTGATGTGGAGCTTGCTCAGTTAAAATAGTCTGTCTTCATGTCAAGTCTCTGCTTACAGTGGCTTTTACTCTTTTTAGAATGCTGTGTTAGATAATAGTTCGGAGAAGAATAGATTCCAGGGACTTTTGATCCACCATTACTATAAAATGCAAAATGCGGTTCAGTTTTTTTCCCTCTGACCATAATGATTTTAACCTTGTGTACTAATTTGAATGGGCTTGCGGGGGCAGAGTCTTAAATGAGACACAAATGAAGGAAAAATTGCTAATGCTGCCACTGTATATCTAATGAGCACTGTGTAATAAACCATAACCTCTTCAACATTTCTGTGGAAAATGGTGTGATTATTTTGGATGGCTGGCCCTTTGTGTATGGCTCATTACCATCTGGCATAATGTGTATTGATATAGCCTGTAATTGTCAACTCTTATTTGACGTGCTGCCTTTAATAAATGTGACTTGCATGGCTAGAACCCCCAAATGGTTATATGAAAAATTGTGTTTAAAAAAGGTATGTATACTTAGATAAAATATATACCCTTATGTACATAAAATAATTTTGTAGATGGTCTCAGTTTTGCTTTATCTCATTTGGTTGTTGTTGTTGTTGGGTGTTTTTTTTTTTTGTGGGAGTACAATGCCAAATACATCGTGTTACCAGTGTGAGTGCCTGAATGTGTGAAGATGAACATGAATTCTGGACAAAGGTTGTTTCCTCTTGTAGAACATGTTTGTTTTTTTTTTTTTCCTTTTTTTTTTTAAAAAACATTTATTGTCTGCAACAGTAAAATAGAAATAAGCTGTGTTAGCAGGACAGGTTCCCAGCCTCCTGGTGGCTTTGGATGATCTTGTACTGTGATTGCAAGGTAACTTTAATGAGCAAAGTGGTCCTGCTTTTGCAGTCTGCTGAACAAGGTGGCTGAAATGCATTCAGAAATCCCAATCCTGAAAATATCTGTGCATCCTTAAAAGAAAATAGGCTACTCGCCAACAGTAGATTTTTAAATTCAGGGTCCACTGCTAAGTGGTGCCAAATCTCATTTGTTATTTGTTTTCTGAAGTTTTCCTCTCTTGGCTTTACGGTTCAGACGTACATGAATAACAGACATCATTTTGATAGATCAGCTTGCAGTACAAAACAGGTCTTAGGATTTTCCCAACTTTAATCAGCTCCAATCCTTATACTTCAGTGGAATTTCATGAACCATCATCTTCAGTTTTGCCAGTGTTGGAGAGTCTGTCTTTACCTCTTGTACTCCTTTTGGAAAGTACCTTCACCTTATTTTTTTCTTAATTGGCTTAGTTTCAAGCCACTGGATTGTGTTTTATCTTTGCCTGATAATCTCAGTGGAAACTGAGGGAGCAAACTCCCCCCCTCCCCAAACACAGGGGCAGAGCAAGTGCTTCACAAAACTGAGTATGTACAAGTCTATGGGGCTGGATGACATGCATCCCTGGGTCCTAAAGGAGCCACTCTGCATCATATTTGAAAAGTAGTGACTGCCAGGTGAAGTCCCTTGTGACTGGAGAAAGGAAAACATCACTTTGAAAAACTCCAAAAGTGGCCCCATACGAACTTAATGAGGTTCATCAAAGCAAAGTGCTAAGTTTTGCACTTGGGTCAGGGTAATCGTGGTTATGTATGCAGACTGGAAGAAGAATTCCTTAAGAGCAGTCCTGTTGAGAAGGCCTTGGGAGTCCTGATAGATGAAAAACATAACAAGAGCCAGCAGCATGTGCTTGCAGCCTAGAAGGCCAATGGTATGCTGGGCTGCATCAGAAGAGAGGTGGCCAACAGGGCGAGGATCAGATCAGATCAGAGGGCTGGAGCACCTCTCCTGTGAAGACAAGTTGAAGGAGCTGGGCTTGTTCAGTCTGTAGAAGAGAAGGCTTCAGGACCTCATTACAGCCTTCCAATATTTAAAGGGAGATTATAAATATGAGGGAAATCAGCCTTTTATCTGGGTAGATAGTGGGAGGACAATGGTTTTAAACAAAAGGAGGAAAGATTTAGATTAGATTTCAGGGGGAAGTTTTTTACTGAGGACGATGAGGCATTGGAATAGGTTACCTGGAGAGATTACGAATGCCCCACAACACGGGGTTCAAGGCCAGGCTGAATGGGGCCTTGGCAACCTGATCTAGTACTTCATCTAGTGGTTGGCAACCCTGCCCGCAGCAGGGTACTTGATGATCCTTGTGGTCCCTTCCAACCCAAGCCATTCTATGATTCTAACAATCCTATGATAGTCCAGGTATTTCCTTCTCTTAAATCTGTTTCTAAAGTCTAGGTATGTACATTTTCTTTAAATAGCTGTGAACAGATTGGTCTACAGATTCAATACCAGCTTTCTCTTTATGTTAAATGGTGGAGTTTCTTATTGGAATACGTGTTCTGTATTACTCAGATTGTTAGTGTAATTTCCCCAAAATCATTTTTTGGCTTTCCCTAATTCCTCCTCAGTGAAGTGCAGTTTCCCAGTAATTATTTGACTAGTATCAGAAACCAAGAGTTGGGGGAAACACTGCTTCTGCTGGCATTTTTACCTTAATTCATTGTGTATTCTATTAGCCTGTTTTGACTACAGTAGTGTCTTGTGTGACCCTGTTAGATCTGGCTGATTATTTAAGATGATCTCTTCTGCTGCTTCCTTCCCACACTTCCAACTCTTATGCGTACACAGACTGGGAGTATTTTCTTCTGAAAACAGTCCCTTGTCCTGCAAGTGTATAGTCTGCCTTCTGTAATTCTACCTAAGATCTTTTGACTGTGGGTATTTGTTTGTTTGTTTGTTTCATTTGCTTTTTCCTAATGTGTTTATGACTTGAGAAAAACATATTGAACCAGCTTGGCTTACTTTGTATCGAGGTCAATTCGTTCTCCTTGCTATTTATCCACTATGTCATTGGTTTCCCTAGTCTCCTCTCCAGAGAGCAATTTCTCTGGATCTACTGACTATAAAATCATAACCACTGCTGTTTATGAGCATTATTATTCACTACTGATCTAGAAGATATTTGTACCTGGCTGTGTAAATGTAACACTTAGAAATACAACAGACTTCCTAAAATCCTCTGCCTTTCTGTTATGTTTCTGCCAAACCCAACCTAATGGACCAATGCAATGCTCAAAATTCTTTTGACTTTGAGGGGGTTTTAGTATATCATTTTTAAATTGCCCTTGCTGAGTTTCGTGCCCGTCTTTACATTTTCTTGTTCCTTTTGTCAGTTTCCTTCCTTGCCTAGTTCCTCTGATTTGCATTTGTTCCATCCATTTTTCAGTTTGTTTCAGACAGAGAGGAAGGGAATTATAGCTGGTTTGGCTTTGTGTAGGCAACAGTTTTTTGGCTTTCTGTTTTGCTTTTAATCAGCTTAGTCTTCCTGACTAGGGAATTGTGGGTTTTTGGTTATATAGCAAAATATTCTTGAACGGTATCCAAAAGCTGTTTGTGTTTTACTGTTTAATTTATCTATTGGTTTCAGCTTGTTTTATCTTTGAAAATAACACTTACTTACGATGTTATATACATCTGAACATTGCATATCATATTTACAAGAAGTGTTTGTATACTGCTTTGGCTATGATTATATTGTTTTTGTATAAGAAATGTGTTTAGATCATATTCACTTGTACCCAAATTATTTGTTCTGATAGGAGCTCTTTTTAGCAAATTAAAAGTTTTAACAGAGAATTCAAGTTGAATCTAACGTTTCTTGAGGTAGGAAATTTCCTTTTAGAAATACACGATATTGAGAATTCATTATATTGCCAATATAAATTACTGAGTGTCAGGAAATTCTCATGTAATATATTTACCAAAGGAGGGAAGTAGCTCTTTAAGGAAGTAAACATTTTAGCTCTTGGTATGACTTGATCATTGCACTAGATATATTCTGCATGGCTCTTGATATGATCTGCAGCAGGCAGCAACTAGAATTTCAACTTGTCTTTTATTTACTAGAAGTTTAAGGCTTGATAATTGCCTTGTAGAAAAAACAATGCTGCATCTGACAGCTATAATTCATTTTGGAAGCATCAGTCTTGCCACATTGATTTTAAAATGGGGATCGTAGGACGTGATTCCTGTATGAAGAACGGGAACAGGATGCTGTCCATGCACAATGCTCAGGGAAACAGTTGTACTGAATTCAAGTCAGCATCGAATCAACTTAAACATCAGAAAACATTTTCAAATTCTACAAAAGAATGAGGGAAGAGCTTCCTAAGTTAATTGGAGGGGGAGGAGAATGAAACAGCATTTCAGTGGTGGGCAAAATACAGAATAAAAGCTCTTTACAAGAATAAAAGCTCTTTACAAGGATAAGGGAAAATATATGGACAATTATGGGTAGAAGTTGTACATCAAAATGTTTTGTGATGCTAGGATGGGAAAAAGAAGAGTAAGGCAAGGTAGGTAGCAAGTCTGAAAATAAATTGATAAACAGGAGTGTGATTATCAGCATACTTAATAAACTTCATAGAACCAATGTATTTAAAGTTAATTTATCCCTCGGGTGGAAAATGACAATAGCCTAGAGACCAATATAGAAGGAATCACAGAGGTCTTAGTCTTTGACCTTGTTAAAGGATAACAGTGGATTGATAATTTCAGCATGTAAAAAGGCATGAATTGTGGCCATGCCAGAATATTTGGCTTAAGTCTACTGTTTCATCCTAAAGTCTTTTCCTGCTAATGAAAAGACACAGCACCTGCCATACATGTTGGCTAATTTAACCAATGTTAAATAATGTTAATAATGTTAAATAATTCAATAATGATTTTAATAAGTATGGTGTTGGCTTTGACAGGTTAATGGGGAAAAAAGAACTGTAAAATTCCCTCCTCCCCATTTTTAATGTGTGAATAAGCATGTTATGTTGATACAGCATTGTGACCACAGCAAACAGAATCAATTTAAATTTAACTTGTGCAATGTTTTGTCCTTTCTGTTCATTGGTCACAAATATTGCATCAGATATCAGGTTCTACTAAAATACATTGTCAGTGTTAGAATTATAATTTTAATTCTTTCTTAAATGCTTTTACAGTTTTTCAGTTCCTTAGTTATAATTATTGTATTACTATTGTAATTGTATATATATTGTATAGTATTGTATTACTGTATTATTATTTCCCTTTTCCTTTCCCTTTTCCTTTCCCTTTCCCTTTCCCTTTCCCTTTCCCTTTCCCTTTCCCTTTCCCTTTCCCTTTCCCTTTCTTTCCTTCTTTCTTTCTTTCTTTCCTTCCTGCTTGCTTGCTTGCTTGCTTGCTATTACAATTACAAATATATCAAATTTCACCAAAACATACTTGAATGCCAAAGGTCTGTGTTGAATTTACTGGGGCAAGGGAGCAAAGAAGAACAGAAATAGCTCTCCTTATTCTGATGTGAGATACAATGCTCTATGTAACTCAATTTTGTATCTTCCTAGTATTTTCCTGCAAGCTACTGTTTCACAGTCCCAGAGTCAGCGTAGTTCCAGACCTTGCTGATTAGGTGGTGTTATTGACTCTTAGAAATATCCGTGTTTCCTTTCTACTTTTCAGGATATTTCCAGCCATGATGTGCTACTTTACACACATTTGGATTAGTTATACAGGTGCTCTAAACTTGCATAAACAAGGAGTGAGCAAAAAAACAAGAGACAATGTTGATGCTGCCCCATTTTATATTCCTCAGGCAATACAAAGCTCTGAATTGAGATTTTCATGAAGAGTAGAGCAAGAAAAGAACTATAAACAAACTCAAGGATCTTACTAAAGACTGGAAGAGAGAAAATAGATATTCACTAAAACTGTAGACGGTAATTGGCTTGAAAGGCTAATGAACCAGTCTGTTCTGTCCGGCTCACAAGCTGCCCGGAGGCTCTCTCCTCCATGGAGATCTTCAGAAGCTGCCAGGATGTGGGCCTGGGCACCCTGCTGTGAGTGTCCCTGCTGGAGCAGGGGTTGGGCTGGTTGGGTACAGAAGTCCCATCCTGTGAGTCTCTTAGCTGAGGTGGAGGGAGAGGGCTGTTTTTCACAGCTAACCCCACATAGGTAATGCAACTAACAGTGGAACTTGTACCTGTTTGACTGTGACCCATCAAAACTTCTTGTTAAGGTCCTCCTTGTTCTGTCAAGCCTCTGTACCATCCTTTCTGGAATGACATCATTACACGTGGGTCATTTTCTGGAAAGGGAGAAAGAGGAGATTGAGTGACTTGTGGAGATTGAAATAATACAGTCTCTTGCAATGTGATGGCTAGAATTTGGGTCTCTGGGGCAGTTGGTGGTGGTTTGCAGTGTGTCCTTGCTTTAGTGGCAAAGGCCATGAAAGATAAATGGAAGTTTGTTGGCATTTGATGGAAAAACACTTCTGCTTCTGTTTTAACAACACACAAACTTTGCATATTGGAAAAAAAATATAAAAAGCCGACTGTTTTCTGGGTGCTACCTAGTGATGTCAGTGATTCTGGTGGCTACTGCGCTCCCTTTTTGTTATATGAGAATGGAAGCAGCAGGAGTTCGTAATCTGGTTGCCCTATTGTTCTGCCTTGGTACTCTATCAGATGTTTCTGTCATAAGTCCAGCATTTCTTCCAACATTAGCTTTTTGTATGTGGGGATTATGTGCTTTCAAACACAGAACTATTGAATCGCTGAATTGTACCTCAGATTGAGAAAGCCGTGTATGGTATTGCTTCGGGCATTCAGTAGCAAGTTCATAACAGTGTTGGGTGTTGATTTGTTTTAGTTTGTTTTTTTTTTGCGTTGTGTGTGCCTGTTTGTTGGGTGCTGTACTTTTCAAAGTCACATCAAGACCTCCTTTGTATCCATAGCAGCACCGTGGAGTCCATTTAGTGCCTCAGTATTGTGGGTGTTATCACAGAAAGACGTTAGGAAAGGCATTGCCTGGGATTTTTACAGTGGCTTTGTTTCTTCTATCTTTAGCTGACTCAAGAGAGAGGGTAGCAGAGCAGTGTGTAAGATCAGGATTAGATACAGATTATCTCCATAATACGGTTCTCTTGTTAGCACAAATAATACGAGTATCGTTACGAAAACAAATGGATTATAAAAAAATGAAATGAAAACATCTAGATCCTGTGCATTTGGAAAGCGTGACACTGATGTATTTGTGTAACCTTAGAATGAAGAGCAATGCTGAAGTCAAAGAGGAGATTTTGATTTCCTTCATTAAAAGCTTATTAAAGGAAGAAATGGGACAGTTGCTGCTTTGCTTCAATGGCTGGAGGTCACAGAGGCGGGCCCAGTCTCCTCAGGATATTAATGTCTGCTTTCAGCTGGGGGAAATGAACCATCACTGGAGCTGGCGACAGCACTTTGCTCGTCACCAGGGATCCCCATATGTCCTGGGATCTGTGCAGCCTGAGGTGGCAGGGTTGGCTGCGGGCAGCGGGCCCTCGTTGCTATTCATGCCGGGTAGCTCAGCTCAGTCTGCCCAGAGCAAGGCTGTTTCATGTTGATCAGCTGTCCATCTGATAAACCGAATTGATAGGGACATTTCCTCCAAGGGCTGCTGTGACAGTGACAGCAGGAGCGTTGGGATGTCTTGTTAGTCCTTTCCTCCAAGCTGGCAATTCTGTTAACCCTTTGTTAGAGACAAGCCAGCAGCATTACAGTACTGCTCCATGGATGAAGGCTGTAGAGGCTGCTTTTCCTCTTTGAAAAACACTGTCAACCTCCAATTTTCCTGTCTAAAGGGAGAATGACCAGCTGTTTTGTTTTCACAGTGTCTTCACGTGAAGCAGAAATGGTGACTTTTAAAACAACTTTGCTTTCTGTGTGATAAAACACGTTGGGGACTACAGCTTCCACTTTTCCCACTTGCCCACCCTGCCGTGCCACAGAGCCCACATGGCTTTGCTGACTTCTTCTTCTGCTGGCTGCCACAGCCTGTGGGCCCAAAGCAGGTGCTGCTGGGCATCATTGTGTCTGCAGTCATTTGGGCAGGAGGTTAGTTGCATTCAGGTCAATTTTGGTGGGTGCAACACATCTGCACCAGCCAGAGGAAAAATATTGATTTACTCAGTGCTTTGCAAGTGCTGAACCAGAACCTAACCTGTATATGCATATGTGCAGTATATGGATATGTGAACATGTGAGGCAGTTTATTTACTCAGTAAATCGGGGCTTAGTCAGTATTGGAATAAGCACAGGGAGCACAGAATCATTAAAGTTGAAAAGACCACTAAGATCACCTAGTCCAACCTTCAGCCCATCACCACTGTGCCCACTAACAACCACGTCCCTCAGCGCCACATCTACGAGTATTTTGAACACCTCCAGGGGTGGTGACTCCACCGTCTCCCTGGGCAGCCTGTGCCACTGCCTCACCAGTACTATTGTACTAGGTTGCAATTCAACTTAAAGACCTTATAATCAAGGATGTACATTATGTTTTTGCTGATAACATTAAGTCTCTGTGACACAGAGGGAACTGCTTGAATGTGAAAAAACATGAACACGCTGATGATTCCATCAGAGCAGCCCTGTGCATATCTAGCTGAGCAGAACCAGCAGGGCAAAGTGCTGCTGTCTGCTGCTCTGTTCCCTCCCCTCATCTCTGCCTGCTGACAGCTCATCACTTGCTGTGGGTGGGAGCCAGGGAGGAACTCATCCTGGGGCCCCTGGGGCAGTCACTAGGGTACAGCACCAAATTAGGAGGAGGAGAAGAAAGAGAACTGGTTACCTGGCTCTTCTTATGCCTTTTCCAAAAAAAAAAAAGTGAAAATAGAGGGCAAGTCTCATCTCAGGAAAGTGAAAATATTGTGCCTGATGCGGGGGTTCTCACAGGGATGAAGCTCCAGAGTTCAGAGGGTAGCACATTGTGAGCTGGAATGAGAAACAATTTGTGAAGCTACCCAAATAAAATCTGACCTGTTCCTGTGCTGGACAAGAATCACTGTGTCTTCTGACCAGTGAAATGTCACTAGTGCACCATATGTCTGGCTGTCTCCCACCCCCCTCGATGTTATGGAACTGCAAAGTATCCTGTTATTAATTTAACTCTAAATTGAGCAGTCATTTACTGTAGCATTCTTAGAGTGTTCACATTAGCTTGCTCATCGTTCGTTCATTCCTATTGACACTTTCTGTTTGGCAATTTAAGCACTGGAATAGGCTCCCTAGGGAGGTGGTTGAGTCACCATCCCTGATGTGTTTAAGAACTGTTTGGATGTGGTGCTCAGGGACATGATTTAGCAGAGGGTTCTTAGAGTTAGGGTAGTCTGGTTTGGCTGTGGTTGGACTTGATGTTCTTTACGGTCTTTTCCAACCTGAGTGATTCTATGATTCTATTATTCTAATTTCTTCACGCTGTTGTCCCTCAAGCTTCTGCAGACAAAACTAAAAAGAAAATGCAGTGAGAACCATATTGATTACTTAGCTTTGTTCTTTTGGAGAATTCAAACAAAGGGCGGTGTTCCCCTGAACAGAAGCAATGGTACCAGCAGCCTATCTGGAAATTCTTGGTGGTGTGATGTGATTCTCTCTATGCGTAATGTTGTGTCTGGAAATAAATAAATATTAGCTTAGCATATAGCTTAGCATGGCCTTTTTTTTCCCCCTGAAATCTTTATTTTATTCATAGCTTCAAAGTAATTGTACTTTTTCTTTACTTTCAGTCAAAGAAGTCTTGCAGAGATTACGGAACTGATCCACACTGCCTTTCTGGTGCATCGAGGCATAGTGAACATTGGTGAGCTCAAGTCCTGTGATGGCCCGCTGAAGGATATGCAATTTGGGAATAAAATGGCTGTTTTGAGTGGAGATTTTCTGCTCGCAAATGCTTGCACAAGTCTTGCTCAGTTACAGAATACCAAGGTAAAAATAAAAAATAAAAATTCTTTTACTGCTAAAGCAACTATTAGTAAATCTTCTAAAACAGAAGTCCATTAGAAAATCAGCTTAGTTGTGGTGTGTTGTTTATCTGTGGAACACCCTTTAAAAATCAGCATGCTTATACTGTAGCTGTGGATGGATTAACAGGATGCTACTGCTGGGAACGTCTACCACTATCGTGTAGAATTGCTGTGCTGACAGCTTCAGTGGATGTTCTGAAGCAGTGTAGCTATAGGTAGTGATGAATGACTGGTTTGGTGGATTTTAGCTGTGTGCTGTGGCATCCTTGTGACACCTTGAAGTTGAGCCCCTCTAGCAGGCTGCCATCAGCAGGCACTTTTGGTTTGGTGTTTCACCTTCAGCTTTGTGAAAAGTTTGACTGTCGTAGAGAATTCATAAGGGAAGACACTTAATCTCTTGTCTACGCAGCTCTCAGGTAATCAAATTATTTTGTTAGGCATTTGGTCACCCTTGAGTATTGGATTGCCCAATTAACATGGACGTACTGGCTTCCAAAAGGCATCTGCAACTTAGCTAATCCACCAAATCTAACAGGCAATGTTTCTCATGATGAACAAGTTGTGTATATGTGTGATCTTACAAAATGAATCTGATGGAAAACTTGAGAAATCATCTTTCTGGTTGGTTTTCCTGTCCCCAGACAGAATCAGCTACGCTAAATCATTCTTGATTTGTCTAGCTTCTCCTTAAAATTTGTCATGGTGGAGAGAGATTCGTGAGCATCCCTCTGCAGTCTAGTGTGTATCACCTAGCTACATGTATGGCTGGAGTTTTGTGGACTGAAAACTGTTCTTCTTGACAGGGAAACCTTAATTCACGTGAATGTTTCTTCCATATCTTAATGGAAAATAAGCATGTCATGTGTATGAATGTCAATGATCAACACAGTTTTAATTCTTAGCTTAATGAGTGCATCGTTTTTAACTTCTTCTGAAGTTCCTCATGATGGTTACAGTTGAGTATTTCCTGTATATACTGCTTTGATCATCGTTACGACAATGTCTCACAAATGTGGTGTCATTTCACAGTGTAGAGCTGATATTCAGAAGAAGGACAGGAGATCAGGTGTCAATCTGCTTGAATATTGGGTTAAGCTGTTACAGGGAGAACCAACTGTAAATATTTTTTAGAAGTTTTGTGAAGAGTTTTAGTTATACCGCAATAAAAGTGGGTGGTAATTAGTTTTAATAATTATTGTTGATTTGTGTCCATTAATTTTTTTCGTACATAATAAGAATCTGAAAACAAAGCAAAGCATTTAACTCTACTTAATTTTTTGTTGTTGTTGTTTCCTCTTCTGTGGGAACGTTTTGTAAAATGCAGCACCTACTACTTTGCATTTATTACATCATTAAGTATTGCAGCAACAACTCCCTTAAGGCTTGCCAGGAAGCAAGCCTACAGTGAAATGAAACACAAGTGCAAAGAAATATTTTCCCCCCCTTTTTTTCCTTACTATTTTTTAAGAAGTAATCATATTGTATGTCTGAAAAATCCTGCCAAAACATTTTAGCACTTTTTTCATTTTTCTGACATCTAAATACTTTCATAGCTTCTAGATGCGATAAGTGGGATGCCATTATGGGAACTGATTGACTTAGTAAATTATTCTTTTTCATATGTCTAACCCCACTAGCAAAGTTAGAAAAATTGAAGTACAAGCTATAGAAATTTCTTGACAGGTGCAATGATTTAAACATACTGTATTTATTCTTTTGTAAATGATGAATTTTCAAATCTGGCATCTGTTTTTCAGCAGTGTGAAATAACTGTGACTTTTTTCCTTCATAATGTTTTGTTTTCTTTGATGGAAAAAGTAAAAATCTCAGTGCTGCTTTTTGCTAGCACTCGTTTGATAGCTCATCAAATTGGCTGGTGAAATGAGCAGCATGCATTGTACATGGCACTGACCGTGGTAGACTATAACCTCTATTTAGGCATGCATAATTGTTGTATCATCTAGAATTTAAAGGGGATTTGAACATTACCTGATACCACTGCTACCGAGATAATTTTATTGTGCCATTAAACTCTTGTCTAAGCTTGCGTATGATGCATTTATCTCTTTGCTTCTCTCGGGGCTGACAATTAGATGTGAAATTCTGTAGTCGTAATGAAATGCAGAGCTATTTTATAATTGCCAAGGGTAAAATTAGCAAAGTCAATTATTTTCCCTTAGGCTTTTCCCTGTAGATATTAGAAGGCTGCAAGGTAATTGCCTTAGGTAACACTTTGATTTTTAAATAACATTAAATATAGGAATTGTTGTTGTTAATTTGTAGTAATTTTCCTCTTCTTGCTAGTGCTGTAGAATATAACTGCACTGATGTTAATTCAGGGCTCAGGGTTTGTGGGCTTTTTTCTCTTTTTTAAATCAAATGCTCATAGTTCTCATGCATACATTTGCTAATGTTATGCAAAAGGAGATTTTTGAGGTGGAGGGTTGCTTTTTTGGGTGGGGGTTGCGTGTTTTTGTTTGTTTTTTATGTGTGTGCTACAAATGCTGAGGATTTCCTGAAATGTCAATTATGATGCCAGAAACAGTACAGCCTCCTATAATACAAATACTGTTTTTGTGCTGTGGTAAAGTCATGTAAAATTTGTTGTTTGAACACACACAATAATTTGGAAGAAAGCATTCTCATTTTCTACTCTGTGAAATCGAGACATTAATTATGATTACAAAGTTGGCATTAATTGAAAAAAATTCAAAAAAAAGCTACAGAAGGGCAACTGTGTGCTATATTTGTGTAAATTACAGCAAAGTTCTCTGTTGATTTGAATAATAAAATCTGTTTCAAATGAATGGTGATTTCTTCAGCTGTAAAGTCTTACATTGATCAGATTGCATATTTTCTGTTCTTTCATGTTAATTTTTTGACTGCCTTTTTTCTTGTACTTTTGATAGTGGCTTTTTTTGGCTTTCTGATTATCGTGGTAAGTTGTGTTGTTGATTGAAGATAATATGGATATAACCTTATTCCATAATTGCACCCTATAGTAGATTGGACATTGGATTTTAAAACTGAATTGAGCACAAAGAGCATCTGGGTGGGATTTTTTAGTAGATGATGTATTGGCAGTGGTTTTAGAAATTATTAGCCCTCAACGAGGAAGAGGATGGGGTTTTTTGCTAGTTAAAAATTACACGTTAACATCTGGTCACGTGCTGATTTGTTGGACTGGAATGTCTATTTGGGATGATGGGAGGGGGTTGCTTGAGAGGTTTTCTCGTTTTATGGTGTTCTGATTTTAGAATTTTGATGAAGTATTTTAGAAGTCATTGTAAACATGTGTATTGTGGGAGAAACAGAAAAGCAAATGATGCTTACCTAACAAATGACGGTATCTCCAGTGTGCTTAAAGAAAAATTGGTTGGTTTTTTGTTGCCTTTTGAAGGTGATGTGACCTTAACATATCTGATCTTGCTTTGTTTAGCCATGGATGAAGGGGTTGAAATTGCTAGCAAGATTTTGTTGTGTGACAGTGCTTCTTTAGTAATGAAAGGTATTAGTTTGGTCTTTGAGTTCTGCCTAAGTAACCTTAACCTCTTATAATAATTGTAGACTGGTGTTCAAATGTGAATGCAGCAAACGTAGCAGGCATTAATTGTAGTTTTGCCATCTGTTAGCAAGAAGTGTCATATGGACATTTTTAACTCAAAGTGATGTGTGAATATTGACCAGGGTGTTGTCAAATATTTTTCTTTATTAGGATATATTACAGATGAGGTGAGTGAAACTTGTTGCAGCTTTAAAGCTGGAGCTTGTTAGATCATCTCTAATGTAAGTTCTCTTATCAAACTATAGATAGAGTGCATTAAAGATGTAGTTGTGACCAGTTTTGATGCTCCCAAAGTCTGAAGGCAGTGACACGTAGAACTCAAGAAGGATGAAATCAGTCATTTTAGTGCAATGCCTACTGTAATGTATTGATGGCTAAAGAAATGATAAAAGAATCTAAATATATTGCTTGCAACTCCATAGACAGACAGGAAGGCATATCTCTTAGAAGAAAAAAAAAAAAAAAAAAGGAGAAAAAAAAAGCTTAATCCAAAACACTTTGACATACCTGTAAGGGTCGTGTTCTTTGTACTTCTTACTGAAATTTTTGGATGGCACTGTTCTTCCCTCCGTAATTCAATGAACTTTTGTTGGAATGATTGAGCTGCACCAAAGCCCTTCAAATCTGCAGCCTGAAAGCTTGGAATTGAGTTCAGGAATCTTGTCTGTCAATGCAGAGCTCTGCCAGCAGACCACATCACAGAGAGTTGTTTTATTAGGCATTATTTGTTTATAAATGAACAGTAGCACAGTTGCAGTACTTACATAGTGGATGCATTTCCTTATGTTAAGTTTATGTGCTCCTAACTGCATGTGTTATTTACAAGATAGGACTTGTGTTAGCATAAGTGTTAACAAGTTATTCGTGTAGATCCTTCTATTGAAACAGTCTGAATGTGCACTTTGCTTCCTCAGAGTTCTGCTTGTCTTGAGCCCTGGTTTATGCTTACATAGCATCACTTGTGGTCCTACACGGAGGGAAGGGGCATGGGATTTGAATTTGAGGGACTTGATTCCTTGGCACCAGTGAAGAGTAAAGGGTTTCCCCTTTTTTAAATGATTTTTTGAGAGGGGAAAAAAAAAAGAATTAAAATGAGCTTCAGAATTAACTAACTTAGCATTCTGTCTTGCTGTACCTTCGTCTGAGGGAGCATACTGCACTGAGTGGGGAGTAGGGCTGCTTCTATATTGCTGAGTGGTTTGAGTATAATTTAGTATTTAGGAGTGTCATGGAAGTGTGTCTGAAAGACAGACACTACTGAAAATTGCAGGTAGGATTGAGGAATTCTGAAAGTATTTACAGAAAGTTATGATTAAGGAGCACTGTTTTCTCTGGGAAATGGAGGAGAAGGAAACCAAGCGTGTTTTGAACACTTAACCTAATATGAGATGACATAAGACACCACAATTGTCGTGATTGAGAGTTGTTACAGAATAAAGCTTTTGTTTGGGCAACACTAAGAAAGTAGTTCTGTATTTCAGAGTATCTCAGTATTAGTATACAGCTTATCATAAATTCTATTGAAGAATGCAAGAAGTTTTCAGTACTGAAAAATGAGTTGTTATAGTAAGTCAACTAAGAATACAGTTATTTAATATTCTTAGAGTGTACCAGAATCCAGTAATTCACATCATTGCGAGAAATGAATTTGAAATCCTGAATATTAAAGGCAAAAGATTAACAATTATTTGAATTGATACTTGATAATGTCTTTCTTCTCCCGTGGCACTACCTTAAAACTTTTGTCTAGCATTTCTGCTATCAGTAGATATAGCAGTTCTCATGGTGATGATGATAAAATTGTAGAATTATGCTTGTGAATCTCTTAATTAGTTCTTTCTGCAGTCTCCACTGCCCCTTTGCACGTCTGTGTCAGTGGAATGCTTTCTTAGTAAGCACGTCATTTGCCTTTGTTTTCAAGAAGTAAATTTATAGCCTCTTAAAATAACTCATGAGCAAATGAGGCATTCAGTTTTCTGAATCTTTTTCGTTTTTTTTTTTCTGTTTCACTTTTGCTATCTGTAACTGGTAATAAAATACTTGTAGAATTTCATTACCTTAATGGCTGTGATTATATGTTTGAAAAGTAATCTTTTGGAGAAGTTAAATTGGAGGATTAGGTGACACAGCTTATTAACTTATTAATTTAAATGAAATTCTAAAAATTAGAATTAATCTGTAATTGCAGTAATAGGTTAGAAACAGTCTCCTTTTTGATGATCTGTAAAAGAGTTCTTTTGCATTGCAGTGAACACGGGGTTGGGGATTACAACTGCATAATTTGGTTTTGCTTCCTAATCAGTGTGTTCTACATGTAGGTCTTTTCTTACCTTAGTCACCTTGTGCATCTGCACTGATTTTAAAGCTAATACAATAAACTTTTCCAAAACTAGGCTCCACTGGGATTAGGTTTGCTTCTGTAAAATACGTCTCTATTGAAAGAGTTTATTTTCCTGTGGTTCTTGGCCATGGCAGTGCTGGAGAATTTTGTGTTAGATTTCAGTCTGTTTTCTGTCCTCCCACTTCTGCGTGAAAAATTAGTTTAAAAAATAGAGAGAAAATTCCACCATTTCCCTTATGGACATACATATGACTTACAACCAGTGCCTTGTAGCAGAGCGACTGCTGCAGAACGTGGAAGGGCTGAAACTGAAACTGGTAGCAAAGTACATTCTCATAGACATTGCTGTGAATCATCAAGTCTCAGACTGAAGATCTTTGCCAAAAATATACCACAAGGGTTGCTGCATCCCAGCTGCAGAGTCCAGCACTTGCTCTTCTTAAACTTCATGTGGCTGATGCATGCCAAGCACCTCCAGTTTGTCAAGATCTCTCTCTACAAGGCCCCTCAGCCCTCAGGGAAGTCAACAGCTCCTCCCAATTTACAATCATCTGCAAACTTACTTAGTATGCACTTGAGTGCTACATCCAGATCATTTATAAAAACAGTGAAGAGAACTAACACTAAAATGATACTGTCACCGTCCAGGTTTCTTAAAGCATGGATGTTCAGTGCAGCTTTTCCTCCACTGCCGTGAATAATCATCACAGGCAAGTTCAATGCTAAAAAGTTTTAGTTCACACAGAAATTATGAAATGAAAGTGGATTTTTCATAAAATTGCAAGAAGTGATCTCCTCAGTCAGCGATATTTGCGTATCACCTCCGTTCTTTTTATAGCTCTAACAGTGGAATATCACAAGTTCTGTTTTCTTGGCTTTATTTAAAGCCTGTTTCTTAACTGTAATAGAAGATTCATATTGAGAGTATGTAGCAGGGTGAGCAACAATCAAATCTGTTTGTGGTGAAATACTGTATTGACAGTTTTTTCTCAAAGAGCCTTTTTTTGACTGAGGACTTATTGCATTTTGACACTCATCTTTCCTTGGATGGGGTCTTAGGACACATTTGTTCAAGAGGTGGACTTCTATTATTTTCTAACAACGCAGCTAAGAAATGATTTTGCAAACTCAAAGTGACAGTGCATAGTCGGATGTCCACCTGAAGTACAACTTCAGTAAGGAATATGCTTTTAAAAAGTGAAATTAGATTTTTGTAATGATTCGTTTGCAATTCAACACTGAGCAATACTGATGGAAATCTAAGATTTGTCTGGATTGCCTCTCTTAATCTCTCAAGAGCCTGGCTGCTCACAGAAGGGAAATCTCTTCCCAGGGCATACACTAATATTTACTGTTTCCTGACAGAGTATTTAGCATCTGCTTTGTAGTGCTAGTTCTCTTTCTTTAAAGAGAAAATTCTTGTTGTATGCAGAGGTGCGTATGCAAAATCAGCTGTGGTCCTCAGACAGCTGCTACTATCACTGAGTGGTTGCGGTTGAAAGGAACCTGTGGAGGTCATCTAGACCAAGCCCTGGACTCAAGCAGGGGCACCCAAAGTGGGTTGTCCAGCGAAGCCACGTCCATCTGGGGTTTGGAGCTTTGTCTCTTAATGGAGACAGCCCCTTTGAGCAGCCTGTTCCAGTGTTTGACTGCCCTTACTATAAAGCACTATCGTGTGTCCAGATGGAATTTCATATGTTTTAATTTGTGCCCATTGCTTCATCCTTTCAGTGGGCACCACTGAGAAGAATTTAGCTCTGTTTTCTTCATTCCTTCCCTGCAGATGTTTTTACACAGTGTACTGCTAGGAAAAAACGTATGTTGTAAGTAGGGTGATAGATTAAGTATCCTCCCCTCTTCTTGCACTGCAGGAGTGCTAGTCTTTGAAGCAGACCTTCCCAGAGTGAGGAAATTTTTGGTTAGTGCCTTTATATCAGGAGGGGCTTTACTTCAATAATGCAATTAAGTACATAATATGATAGCAAATTTGTAGATAAATTAATTATATTTTTAAATAAAATGCTCCTGTTGGCTAGCAAGAGGATTTTATTTTTGGATTGACAGGAACTGCTGGTTAATAATAGCGTTTTGAAGTTCAGCAGCATTTCACTGCAAGTTTAGAATCTGATTTCTGCTCCCTGGTACATCAGAACAGGCTGTTGATTTGCTAGTTTAACAAACATCTGCAGCTTGGTTTAGTTGATTCCATCTGTCAGATGCTACATGATACTGCTGCTGATCCACATTTATTCAGACATAGTCTCTGCAAAATAGTTAATACCACTTGCAGTTAATCATTTTTGTCAACCTGAAGCTGATCAACAAAATTTTTTGTTCAGTTTAATCCACAGTTTATTTGTGAAAACACTCCGCTGTAATGGTTGTCTGCCCCAGCATGACTGGGCATAGTGTTTTTTCAACCATGCTCTCTTGCATCATTTATTGATCAGGAGGGTTTTATAGCTCAGTGCCCTGTAGTCCCAGTACCATCCTTGTTCACTGTTTTTGTATGTAAGACATGCAGTGAAATAGATACCCCTTCCAAAAAGGTCAAGTTGAAGGAATCACATACTTCTTTAATCTGAGTCACTCAATAATAGATGGCTGAGCGCTTCAGTGCAAAGATATGTAAAGATATCTGAAGATATTAGTATACTGTGTAAGAAACCAGTTGAAGGGAGGAAAGAGATAGCAACATTTCTTCTGTTAGTTTTGTTATCGTTCAGGAAAATAACTGAATTATGCACTGAAAGTCTTCGTGCTTGTGTAAACCCCTTCTGTGGATAGTGTTACATCAGTACAAAAAGGAGACATGTAACATTGTGGAAAAGCCTCAAGATAAACTGACCTGAAGTTATGTATTACAAATATTAACAATGTTCGAATTGTCTGCTGATATTTATTTTGAATATCTATATATTGTTTTGAATGTGAATATAAATGCATATACTTATGGCTAGGAAGTACTTTTTTTATCAAGCTGTATGTGTGGGTGATGTGTGTACTTTGTGCCTTGTATTTTTCTTCCTTCATTATTAATAGAGTGAAGAAAACTATAAATTTGTTTTCAAAGAGCATTTAAAATTTGCTTAGAAAGCAGATTGCTGTGAGGAGTCCTTTTCATGTGCTTCAACAGGAAGAGTGGCTGCTTAAGAAAAAAATAAAAAAGAAGGAAGAAAGAAAGAAAAAAGCTCAAATAAGTAAATCCAATAGGGTACAATAAAGATAACGAAATCTTTTATCTGGCATGCCTCTCTACATGTATGACTAATGATGTTTCAGGAAATCACCAGGAAAGAAAATTGAATTTCAGTATTCTTGGCATTCCCTAGAGTTTTTACTCTCTTTTTTTTTAGATATTATTGAACAATCAAAATCCAATTTCACCTGCTTATTGAGTTTCATCTGTAGCTTCTTAGTGTGGCAGTGTGTCTGTGTCAAATGCAGGAGAGTATACAATTTTAAGAAATTTTCATTGAATTTTTGTGTGTGAAATATTTCCAAAAATTAAAACTTGTTTTGAGAGGAGAAAAAATAGCAATATAGTCAAATGTATATTGAAGGAACTTTTATCCTTATATTCGATGTTTCTTGACTATGCAATTTTCTTATTTACTTGGACGGTGAAGTCTTGCAACATCTTCAATTTTGTTCCCCAGCAGCAAGGGGTGGGGTCTGTCACAGCGGATGTCTAAGGAAAGAGTATCATTTCAAGATCAGCAGCCCAAAAAGACAGACTAAGAAGGAAAGGAATAACTCATGGCTCTTCTTGAAAGGAATTTGGCAAAGCTACAGAATTTTTTCAAATTGGGAAGGATGAGGAGCAAAGACTTACCTGTTGTTGTGTTCTCCCTACTGCTGTTTCCCACTTCTCCCCAAAGGGTCATCCTTTCCCTGACATTCCCCTTGAAATATCTGTTTGAGTCTGGAGAGATACGATGCTGCTGCTTCTAAATAATCTGTATAATCAATTCCAGTTCGGATGCTGAATTTAAAAAACTAAAATTAAAAAACACCATGTATTGAATGGAACTCAAATTCATTCTGTCTTTCAACTAGGGAAATGGGAAAAATATTCAGTGTTGTGTTGGAGTGAACTTGAAAAAAATATTTCAAAGATGAGTGCTTGAGTTGCTAAGCTGATGGCAGTAATGTCTTCCTTTCATCCAGTGTGTTCAGAACTCCTGTGAAGAATGAGTGTGGCTCAAGATCCATTTTTTTTTTACTACATTTGAAGGAGTTTGTCACATTTACTAACTTTTGAAGAAGGCGTTCCAGTCCTACCAAAAAATGTCTCTTATTCTGCACTCATTCTTGTTTTAAAATTTCACTTTAATCAAAATACGTGGCTGTTTTTTGTTGGCACTGGAAGCAAGAACTGGGCTGCTACTCCTGTGTCAATGAATACTTGGCCCTGTTCTTTGGCATTGCATAGAGAGAATTATTTGAGAATTATGGATCCTGAACTATCTTATAAGTTGATCACAAGTGACCTATCGAAAAAAATTTGTCTGAGTTCAGGAAAGGGAGAGAGGAATTTCAGTGTGCGGTTATTGGAACATCCCAAGCATTTTTTGAACCACCGGGAAAATTACAAGCACTGTGTTGTATTTTTTCAGTCAACATCTGAGCTTAAGGGACAGAACTTGAAGTAAATTTTAAGAACTTTGAAGAGCTAAAGCTATGCTTTTTTAACAAACAAATTACTGTACCAAAAAAAGGGCAAAATACATTTCACCAAACCTCTCATCTTCAAACCTACAGACCTCTTCTGGTTTTGAAGCACAGCACAGACTTCTAGCCTATTTATATTTGCATCAAAGAAGTTAGAATGTGAGCACTGCTTTGCTGTGGAATCAGGCATTTCATGCTTATGTCCAGAATTTGTGTCATATACTTTCTCTGCCTAAATAGTAGGGAATATTCTAACTTTATCCATATATTTCTTTTCCCTGTGTTCATAGTGAACTGATGGTCTGTGTCAAGCTTTTCATCAGCCATACTCTCCAAGACCTTCTCTGCAGGGCCGTTCTCAAAGAGTTCTTTTCCCAGTATGTATACATATCTGGCATTGCCCTGACCCATGTGCAACACCTTGCACTAGGCTTTGTTGAACCTTATTAGGCTGATTTGGGGCCATTTCTCAGGCTTGTCCAGGTCCCAGGATGGCATCCTTTCCTTCTATTGCATCAGCTTTGCCACTGGTCTAACTAGACAACTAACTAGACTAGACTTTTGTGTGCTGAGTGTGCTGTCAAGGCTTGAAGAGTTAATTATGCAACACCCCTACCTCCCCATGGGAGAAGTGAGGGGAAATAGGAAAAAACAACTTGTCAGAGATAAGGGAACTAATTTATTAAACGGAATGTGAGACAATACAGAGTAATTAAGAATAATAAATCAAATTGAACCGAAAACAGGAGGAAAGAGAGAGAGTCCAAGCCCTTATTGGCCAGCACTCAGGACTGGCCTCCTAGAAGGGCAGAGAGCTCTGTCTCATCACCCAGATTCAGAAATCATATGGGGAATACTGGAGACTTCTGGGAGATTTTAGTTTGTCTCTTCTCAGTGTATCCACCTCTAACAGAGCTGGAATCCTTGTGAGAATAGCAGAGACTGCCAGAGCTCATACCCAGGGAGTGCATTTCCCCTGTGCTTTGCTCCAACACCGAACAGCTTGCTGCATAATGTCATGATATGGAATACTGATAAAACCAGGACAGCGTGCACTAAATTCATCTTTCTGTGTTGTTGATGAAGATATTGAAGAGCACTGGTCCCAAGACAGGTCCCCAAGGGACACCGCTTGTCACCAGCCCCCACCTGGAGACACTCGCTACAGCCCTCCAGCTATGACCATCACATCTCTACAAAATGTGTTAGGTTCTACTTCAGGGGGAAAAAAAGAAAAAGAAAAAGAAAAAACTGGCAAAACTGTTGCATAAAATGTGTTAAAAGAGTGTGAAATGATCTATGAGATCATCTTTAACTTGTCACCTGCAAATCCTTGGCCAGACCCTGGTTTGCTACTAGGCCTCCTTGCTACCACTTTGGGTGATACTGATGCAGAATGGAAAACGAAATATGGAGTGGAAATTTGTTTTCTATCAATGCAAAGCTACTCCTCCACATCTCTAGTACCTAAGAGGGACTAGGCTTCTCAGAAATGCGTGCAGGAGTGAAAAATAGTGGGGAGAGAGACTGTGAATAGCCTGCCTTTGGTCTGCAGAGATCCTGCTGCTTTGAAGCACCAGTTCTGGCAGTTCTTTTTTCTCTTTGCCAGTCTTTGAAATTCTTCAAAATGGAGCTCAACCTTCAAATGGTAACAGAAGGAAAACAGTTTGGAGCATGTGATTTTCATCTACCTTTCCTATTCTTCAAACTTGCTTTTTAGAAATGTCGAAGAGTTGAGCAGGGCACTGGTCAGACAAAAGCATGGATGAGAATAGAGGCGACCTGGATACTGTTTTCTGCTCTTTCACTGGCATGTTACATGACTTTGGGGAAAATCGATTCCCTGTTGTTCTTTTTCTCTTATATAAAACAGGAGGAAATAAATTTTACAGTGGATTTTGATTGCTTTCAGATTTTCTGATGAGTAATCCGAAAGAGGAACAAGTCAGTGTATCATTGACCACATGAGTACTACTGAATCTGTAATAATATTTCTTCCTCTTTGTCAGTTGGGGACACAGGAAGAATACCTGTTTCCACATTTTTCATTGCATTTGCCCACACCCAAGACCCCAGGCCACTGATGTTATGTAGCAGATACTTTTCACAGATCAGATTAAGGAGCGATGAAGTAACAGAGCATGCAAGCATCCCACTGTGCTCTTGAAACTGGAACTTCATTCTTGGTAATGATCTATGTGGCCTTGTGTTTACCTTAGAAAAATAATTTGTGAGAGAAAAGGAGAGATTTGGAAAGAAAGGAAGTGTTGCTGTTATTAACCTCTTAACGTTTAGTGAGAATATGTCACTGAAGGCCTAATGGTGTTTAATATATAGAATCTTCTAATTAATAAATGTGCAATTGTCCAAAGATGTTTTATAAGTTATGAGAAGAAGAGGTACAACTGTTCACAAATGTTTTCACTGAGATTGTTTTAAAGTCAGTTAAAATTGCCTTTGAGAGTAGAGTTGCACTAAAAAGAGAGGAGAGATGGAAAGAAGAAACCCCAAAACAGGGTCTTGCATAGTCTAGAGTTTCAGGAGAGAGAGGAAAAGGTCTGGTTATCCAGAGCCAGATGCATTGTTAAAAGTTCATACTATCACTTTGACATTTAGAGTAGGACTCAGTGTCTTTGTAAATTCCTCTTCGTATTACCAGTGTAGGTCTCTGAGCTCAGACTGTTTCACAAACCATAACATTTTTTAGCGGGTGATTGATCTGTATTATGTGTCCTAGCCATCAGAAGAATCTTGGGATGTTGCTTGTATAAACTGTAATACAATCTGATCTCCGGCATTTTGTTACAGACTTTCATAGACCTATTGGCGATACTCAATCCTCCTGGATTTGGGAATAGTGCTTATCTGATACCTTAGAAAAAAAAAAAAAAAAGAAAAAAAAAAGAATGAAAGAAAGAAAAAAAGAAGAAGAAAAAAAAGCCCTCATTTTCTCTGTTCCCCACTTAAATAACTCAACACATCTGGTAACACTGTAGGATCATTGTCCTTTCAGTTCCTCTGCAGTTCATATTGCTACAATAATTCTTAGGGATCTAGTTTCCTAAAGGGCAATGTGATTTTTTTTTTTAGGCTGTTTTGATAGGTCTTCCAAATTAACCCATATGCATTGCAAGAAAAAACATGACTTTTAATCAGCAGCATTTCTAAAGTTAGCGCTTGCTCTGTGTGTATGAATATGTATATGAACCAGCCTTTAAAAAAAAAAAAACCCACAATCTTTCTGCTCGTACTGAAAACTAGTATGCAAATGTGTTTTTATTATCAAATAAAGTCTGCCTAAATGTTAAAATATCTTTCTGTTAGGGGTTCTATCATTTGACTTCTTGTGTTCAGTTACAAGAATGATAAAAACTGAAACTAAATCTTTTAATTCAATAAGAACAAGGCTGAATTTAGGAAGCAAAAAGGGGAATCAGATATAGAATCATATGCATAGGAAATGAAGCATTCAAGAAATTAAAACTACAGGGGTAGCCTTAAGGTGTGCTTATTTGAAATGCCTGCATTTAATTTTACAGTAGATCTGAGTATTTTGTTCCAATTAAGACAGTTCATGTGCACAACTCTAAATTGTACAGTAGTTCCAGGGAGACCATGGAATGCTTGTTTTACATTCTGGATCAAGTTCAGATTTTTAGGCTTCACTTGAATAAAATAAAAAGTTTGAACCCTGAAGATAATACAGATTGATAAATCTGATTTAATCATTCCCGTGTTGCAGACTTCCAGTGTATGTGGTACAGCTGAGCCTCAGGCCATGCGCTAAATACATCCACAGTGCATTCCCAGGACACTCGAATACCAAATGATCACATTTGAAAGGTTACCTTTCCATGGATTCTGACTTTTCTCTATAGCCGCGAAGATTAGAATTTTAACAGCTCCCAATGAGAGGTACTGTGAAGTATTTACTTGGCAGGAAAAAAGAACAACAAAACAAAACTAAGCCCAGATGAGGTATTGTCTTATATTCGTGAACTGGGATTTAGTAGCTCTGTGAATGTCCTGTGAATACACTCTGTCGTTCATACTTCAATTTTTTTATCCTTTTTTTTTTAAATTTTTTTTTTTTTTAATATTTCTTTAAAAATATTGGGTTTTATATACTACTATCCTTTTAAATTTTTAAAAAAATATTGTATTTTATAGATTACTTAAAACTTTGATAGAAGAGCAGTATAGGCTTTAGCAGGAAGACAGGATCATGCTTGTGTAGAATATATCCTGGTAGGTCCTGCAGTCCCTCACATCTAGCTTTCTGCAAAGGAAGTTGAAAACTATTTACCTCTCTAGAAATCTGGCAGTAGCTTTTCTTTAATTATGACTAAATTTGCTGTTAAAGATAAGTCTGGGGTTTTTTTCCTCCTTTTACAGGTTGTGGAACTCATATCAAGTGCTATTGGTGATTTAGTTCAAGGTATCTACTATGAAAATTCAAGATCATCTGAGGTAAGAATTTCAGTAATTTTACATACTCAAGACATTTGGTGATATTAATGTGAGTACAGTAAATGGTGCAACTTTTTAATCTGAAATGGAAGAGGAAGGGGGAGGAAGAGAATGAGCTGCAGTCATGGCGAGGTTCAGCAGTAATGTCACTGTGGCACCTGTGAACACTGAGCCTTTCCAGAAATGCTTCAGTGTGGGTTTTTTCAGTGTTTAAGTTTGATAACTTGAACATCTGTTTTGTGCTGAGGAGTTAGAAATGCAGTACCATGCTTTTCTTCACTGTAGATTGTGTGCATGTATTACAGAGTCGGTGTGGGCAGCGACAATAGCCAGTGTTTCACACCAAAGAATCATTTCTCTCTTCAAGGGCAATTGTGGATGTCTTGTGTGACTGTCCTGTGTTTTAATTTGTGTGCCAAGAACCATAATGAAGATCTAGCAAATCAGATCTAGATGCTTTTGTCTTTTGTAGAATATTTAAGGAAATTTGTAGAGATACAAAAAGCTTACATGAAGTAAGTTGGCATGAGCAGGATGTTGGAGCAAAACTGAGTTCCATTTTGTATTGCCTGTATCTTAGCATGTACAAAAATTGATATTTTAAAATTGTCATAACCTCTGCAGGTCTTAAATAGCAAGTTTTCACAGTATGGCAATGGTCAGCAATGTGTGTATGTAAATATGTATCTTAAAATCCACTGCAGTGTATAGTTTTATTTCTTCTGATGTTTTCTCATGTGCCTAGTTTGCCTCAGACACTTCTGTCTTAATGTTCAGTGTATAAGATGGCAGAAGTTTATGAATACATTTGTATGTGCTGTGTATTCAGATTGCTGTTCTGCCTTTCTATTGCCGTGTTGCAGTGTGCAGCACAATAAATTATCAGCTCAAACAGGTTACTGCCACAGTAGGTACCTGCATTGGCAGCTCCACACCAGGCAAAACCAGGTTGTGGGCTAAGCAGAATGTCAGGCTGTGGATGTGCGGCAGCTGGGCCACAGAAGGTGGCATACAATGAAGGCATATTACTTCCTTGCTTCAGCTTATCCGTCTTCTGGCTAAAAACCGGTTAGCAGGGAGTGCTCACGCTGATCTAATGAGCAATTCCCTCTGAGGAGGTGAGGGCCTCTAGCAAGAGAGCTGTGCTGGGTGCTGCAGGTAAGGGACGATGTGCATAGAGCCATCTCCTGGCACCTCTCCACAGTGGAGGTGTGGGAGCACCTTCTGGGTTAGATCTATGAGTAAGCAGCACTTCAGCCTGTAGGTTGCTTGCAAGGACGGCGCTGGGGGTTCTACAGTAAAGTAGATAGTATCTTTGAGATCTTTGCAAAGGAGCTAAACTGTATTTTCTGTGTTCAGGCAGTTTTCTAAATACAACTAAGCCCCAGATACACTACATGTAGAAGAGCAATAGCTGCTTTTATTGGTAGGAGCTCTACTAGTTGATCTCATCAATGAGACTGTGTTTTAACAACGGGTGCTGTATAAATGAGAGGTGTTGAGGATCCTGCCATCACAGACGGTCAAACTCTTCTTTTTCTTCATTTGGCAAAGTGCCGAGCTGACAGTTCTGGCACAATTACATCATCTTAGAGGAACTTGAAAATAATTGTTTTCTATTGCAGTACTGAAGCACTCCAGATGTAGATTGCAGAGGAAGTGTGAGATACACTGAGTACAGCTGCATGGCGTTTGCCTACCCTGGCCTAATTACAAATAGAAAATACTTTGTTTTAGTGACTTATTCTGTCTAACAAGAGCTGGAAGTACACTTCTCCTTCCTAGGAGAAATCCAGTTAACTCAAAACAGAATTTGTGTGATAGCATAATAGGTACTGAAAATTACATGATAGTGCCTGAAGTTTAGTTTTATAATGTATGTGGCCTCTTGAGTCCGAGAGCAAAGAAATGTAGCATCTTTTTTTCTTTTTCTTTAATTTTGCCCTTTATGAAATGTAGCTTCTTGTTGTGTATTTAGATGTATCCCTGCTGTTTTCCTTGCTATTCTGCTGTGACAGTGTCCCATTCATATGCTGACCATCTCTTTAGCAGAGATTGCAAAATGGTTTAAGTCAGTTATTAGTCTTATTTGTACCTTTTGTGCATCATCTTTCCGTCACCAACTGTCATTTGACCAAAACCAAAATTTGAACGACATTTCCTGGAGGTAAGACAAATACTTTAATCTACTCTGCAACTAAGCCTCGAATGTCAAGCTTACTTTCTTTTAATGGTAGGGCATAGGGATGTTAGTAATGACATTTTCATTGCTGGGAATATCTTAAATTTAGAAAAGTGGAAGGATGTCTTCTCACTTTTTTTTTTTCCTGAGGCAGAAAGGTTGTGGTTCTTATGGTAAATATGCCTTTAACACAATTGTTATAAAACTTTTCAGTAGCATAAAATGGACTCGTTTCTTGTTCAGCACTGAGTTGTTTGAGCTTTGCTAGATTTTTTTTTTGTCTTTTAGTTCAGATAAAAATAACTTAGTAAAATTCACCTTTCCCCTTTGAGATCCTAAGTGCATGTTTATCCAAGAAAGTATTTTCAGCTTGCTTCATTTGGATGACCCTATGGGAAAATTAAAAGGATCTTTTGACCTGACAAGGCTGACCTTATTTACTACTGAAGATGTATAACGGATATAATGATTCTACAGCTCTCATTACCACTTCTCTCTCTGTAAAACTGCATGCAGTCCTGCAGCCATCCCACTGTAGTATGTTCTGCTTGGTTGTTCTTGATTGGATCTTTGCAGTGAGTCATTAGATCTGTGTAAAATGGGGGAAAATAAAGATTCAGTGTTTTAACTTTTCATCTTTATTTGCAGTGGCAGTTCTACCTATAAAGTGTTGTGAGCATAACCTAAAGATTAGGGCTGCCACTTTTGTTGCAAGTAGTATATAAATGTTGTGGTTGAAGACATTGCATTAATGGCTTAAGCTAATGTTCTGAACTGTAAACTGGAGCAGGAAGGGGCAGCGCAATAAAATTTTTGCAGCTTTGTGCTAAATCCCATATCAGAACACAAAATTCTGTGACTAAAGGACACCGTTCCTGCTTCCCATCCGCCTCTCCTACATCTAGTTCTAATTTGGAAGTAGAAGTGTATGCCCTTAGTGAGTGCAATGATTATATTAGCCTAACATGGCCCTCCTTCTTGATCATAGTGTCTGTTTTTAACAGAACAAAACATTGTGCTGGATCTCTAATTCCTACTTTTAGAAGACTGAAGGCTTCTGAAATGTTGCTAGCTCACAGAATACTTTTGCACTCTCAGAAATCTTCTGTCTTAATATCCCAGATCGTTTAACAAGTATTTGAGTGTTTTGGATCTTGTATGTTACTTGGCAGACTGTTTTTTATAGAATTACGGATTTCCATGGGAAACTGTAGTGTTCTTTTTTTTTCTCACCTTCAAATTATCCAGCTGATGCTAGATGTGTGTTACCAAACCTCATTTTTAGTATCAGAATGAGACTGTTACATAAGATATTACTTTTTCAAAGATATTCTTCTGGTGGCTGGTAAGTATTTTTGAAATTTTCCATTGAATTGTTTGAACAAGTATGTAGAATTAGTATGTAAAACAATTATGAAAAATAAATCTCTTTGTAGCAAGCACTTGTTGTCCCGGATAGTGAATTAATCAATGTTAACAGGCATAGACTAATATGGAACAGAAACTTATTTTCCTGCAAAGCATAGCTATATGCAGTGAGCTATACCAATTCTTCATTCATGTTTGATCACCAGTCCTGCTTTGAGGAGTTGTGTTTTGGGATTCTGCACATGTTCGTCAACTGGAATGTTACAGGTATATGTTGCAAGTAATGGATTTGCTTATAAATTTTACCACAGAGGGTAAATCAAATGAATTATGAGTCATGCTAACCACCTTTTAGCAGGGCAGCAGTCAGAGCTCTTACTTTTTTTTTTAAGTATGTTTCTTTTGCAAGACGAAAGGGAATGATAAAATATGGAATCTGAGCAAAAAGCATCTGTGAAAAGAATAGGTGAATGTGTCGGAGTGGGGGAAAGCATTGCTGGAAAGAAGGCCATTGCTACTTGTTTATTCCTTTTGTTCTTTGAATACTGGGCTTTTCCAGGAGATTTAAAAGTAGCAGATGTGAAGAGAGGTTTTAATTTACTATAATTTTTCAACTGTTTTTTTTATTTTTTTTTTTACACTGTGTCACAGTAAGAAGTGTCAGGTAGTCAGTGGCAGTGGCATGCTCTATTGACCCATTTGCAGATTCTCTCCAAAAATATAGAAGGCATATATTAACAGACCAATAAAAGATGCCTTGTCATGTCCAGAAAGCAGGAATACATCTGTTTAAAGCTTGTATGAACCGTATGCAAGATGTTTTGCAAGGTCTTGCTGTAGTTAGAGAGATTTGTAACTGGATTTTACTTATGTAAAATAGACATTCCTGAACTATCTAATGTAAAACTTTTAAATGGTAGAACTATTTCAGAATATTTCTCTGTGTTTATGTGGGTTATTTGCCCGTTGAGAATTGAGCTATAAAGCTCGGTATAAAAGTGGTTCTTTTATCATCTTGATCATTTTGTGAGACACCAGATGGCTAAGAAAGAGCTGCCATCGTATTGATTAAAATAAAGCTTCCCTTTATGTGATCTATATCTGACTTCTACTCTTTCCTGTTTTTGCATATGATTTCGTGCACTTCTAAGAAACAATTTTCATTCATGTTTCTCTGAATGTGTTTTCATCCAAACTCATGTTACCATTTTCTCTGGTGTGGCAAATCAAACCGCTTTTGCACTGGGGATACTTGTAACTGTAACTACGAAGACCTGCCCCTCTATGACTGCATATTTTGTTAGCAAGTTCATTTTCTGACAGTTCTACCTTTCCTGTTGCCTAGGATGATTGTTTCAGACTTAATTTAAATTACAGAAATCGTTTAAGGGAAAGCTTCTCTCAACTATCCAATTTCTTTCTCACAAGACAGTAACTGACCTTGACGTTAACAAAACTGGGAGCACCCTCAGCTGTTCTTAATTTCCCTCTTCCAGGTACTGCTTTGAAAAAATGGTTTTTAAAACACTGATTCTTGAAGTTTTTAAATTGTGAGTGTGAATTGTCAAAACATGTTCACAAGAAAAGCAAACCTGCTGTTAGACCCTTGAGGACCATTTTTCTTGAGCATAACTGGAGTAGAAGTGATCGACAAAGGTGCTTCAGATACTTTCATTGTGCTCCCATGCCAGCACTCCTCAAAGTATATCTGGACCTGAATTGACTCCTTTCTTTCAGGGACGGTGAGGGATTCACTCAGCCTCTGCTGCACGAACAGCATGAGAGTTGATGGGGATCTGGACCCATTTCTTGAGGGCATAACTTTGTAATGACGTCGCTCTGTGGGCATCAGATGTCTGAGCACTGTCCACTACAGCTAGAATTAATAAAGATAATAAACATCACCATTGCTTCAGATTTCACAACATCTTGAAACCAGAACTAGTTTCATTTCTTTCTTGATGCTTTATAGTCATGCTTAACTCTCAGCATAGGCACTGTAGGAGTACAGTGTCATTGGCATGCTACAGTTGTGTAGCATGAAATTTATCTTTGGGAAAAAATACCATTTTGTTTGTAGGAAAATTTTGCTAAAGAGTGGTTGTGTTTGCCTCTGTTCTCTTAACAAGCAGAAGCTTTGGAAGTATGTGGTCACAAGTGTGTGTGACTAAAATTAGCTATATTTTAGCTTGCAAACTTATATGCTAAGTCACATCCATATGAACATAATTCATTTTTAGACCTTGCTTCTGTAACCCAGGGATTCACAATACATAAGACTTCAATACTGCATTTTCTAATGTCTCAGATTCTCATCATTTTTTTGGAAGTTATGTGTCCGTTTTAGATGTATGAAGCTTTACCTTGTTCTCATCCAGTGGACAGGAGCTTCTTGTGCAGTCACTTCCAAACATTGTAGAATCAATTTCCTCATGTGTATCGAATTGGAAGGACTGTTTAAGCTGCTTCAGTTCCTGCATTATTCGATAAAGTCTGCATTTCTCTTACTGTTCAAGGGCTCAGGCAAGCTAAAATGTTCAGCGTGTGGATGTTCTGAAAGATATTTGAACTTCATAAACTGTTTAAAGATACCTTAATATTTTTGTCTTGGTTGGATTTGAAACAAATAATTATAAAAATCACTGCCAGTTTCCAGTATCATCCAGCAAATTTTAGTAAATCCTGTTCTTTCTCTGAGCAGATTGGTTGTTAAGCAAAAGATTGTGTTGCGTCTTCCAAGAGCTTCTGATTTTGAATTTAAAATAAATGGATCTATATCTGATTGGGAGGGTGGAGGGAGGGACCTATAACTTGATACGTAGGAAACTACTTGAATTAAATGCTCATTTTGACATTTTGCCAGCGATGGGAATTTGCACGTGCTCTGGGCTGAGTCAAGATATTAAAACAAAATTACAACAATAAAATGAAACACAAGGATAATTCAGGCTTGACTTCATAAGTTATCAAATACATAATAGCAAACATGTGGTTTCTCTGATCTTCACATTCCTTGTATAAGTTAATCGTGCGTCTGAAAGCAGTGGAATTTTGATACAGCACTGTGTTATTTGGCATTGCAGAATTCTCCTGCTTTTTCCATTAGTCTGAAATTATTCTCTCCCTTGTAATGCAGCACTTCTGGGTGATATACATAAGGGAGAAAAATTTGTGCTAAATGAATGGATTCTATTTCATTTGTTACCAATTTCATTACAGATAATAATACCTTGTGAGAAAACTATAGGGTCACGCAGAATTACTACGTGCTCATTGCTGAGTAACTTAATTGACATCACTTTGAAGGAAAATTCTTGTTATGTTGGAGATTTTTGCATTACTGTTTTGAAGAATGTTTTGGTTTAGTGTATGCTGTAGGTTTGACTGAACTGAGAAATTACCAACTTTTTAACATGTATATGCCTGATTTTCTTTTCTGGAGTTTCTCTTATTTTAGGTTTTCATAACAAAACAATCTTTTGCATTTATTTTTCTATTTGGAGAAAATCTACAGTGATGTGTACGTGTGAGAAAGTTTACATGTCGCATCTAGCTTTGGAAACTTATTAGTAAAATAGTGAAATACCAACACAAATGAATTTATGTTTGGGGAAGAGAAGATGGGATTCACGTTAACTAAAACACATTTCCATTTTGTAGAAAGTAATTCAAATTAATGTTTTAGATATAGAGGATCTGGGGAAATGTTAAACATCTTTGACCTTAGAGTCAAGGTGATAAAGTTCACTAGAGACACCACTGCAGTCACTGTCGCTCCTCTGGGAAAGTTAATACCTTTTCTAAAACATGGCTTTATTTATTTTGAAATGCTTTCAGTCTTTCCTGGGGAGGAAGAGGTATGACTCCTTCATCACTCCCCTTCATCTTTCCATTGCAGTTCTATATGCTTTTCTAATACTTTCTCCAGTGTTGTGGGGTGGGATGTTTTTTGTTGGTTTTTTTTTTTCTTAACTGCAAAGAAGAAATGAGAGTGACTTCTGAGATGACATCCTGTTTGTTTGGGATTGCTGGTTCTTAGTTACTGGCGAGAGGCTGAAATACAGACGTAGTTTGCTTTCTGCTTTCTTTTTTCTCCCCAGTACCGCAGAGGGAGTGTAACTGACTGTTAATGTTCAGGGTAATAATAAAGTAGTGTAGAAAAGGATCTGTGTGGAATCTGTTGACAACTCCACATATTTTGTTTGTAGTTCTTTTTGAGCAGAAGATGAAAATGTTGTTTGTTGAAGTTTCAGGCATATTTATTCTGGTATTTTTCTCTACCTATCCGTAGAAGAACTTACGTTTAGCACTTTGGCATCCAGAGTTTTGTTACTTACCACATGTTGCATTTTCCTCTGCCGCACTGCTAACTTCCATGAGCTGACACAGTTGCAGTTTTGGTGTTTTCATTTTCACCTTTCTTTCATTTGCAGAACTGTCTTACAGATGACATTGGAATATCTACGTGGAAGGAACAGGTTTTCCTGTCACATAGTGCCTTGCTGGCAAAGAGCTGCCAGGCTGCAATGGAACTAGCAAAGCATAGCGCTGAGATTCAGGACATGGCATTTCGGTATGGAAAGCACATGTCCATGAGTCATAAGGTACACCTTTTTCTTTCAGTCTGTGATTTTAAAATTGGAAAAACTTGCAAGATTTGTTGGTCTTGAGCTCTGTTCTGTACCACCACTATGCCACAGACCTTTGTCAGCAGGTTAATGGTGCTGAGAGACTTGACTACTGCCTGGTATAACGTCTGCAGAAACTGCTGATATGAACAGTGCTTATGAGCTTGCAAAATCACGCTTTCTGGCTGTGTGGTTTATTTCATTCGAGGCTCTGTTAAAAGTCCCTCTGGTTCGTCTGTCTGTAGCAGCTTAAAGCTTTACTTTCTGTGCTCCTGTGTTCTTCTTGAAGCCACAGTCCCAGCAGCAGGAATTGCAGAGGGAAGCAGGTGTTGGGTGCCAAGCTGCCTCCATGCATATGTTTGTGCCAATAAGTTCAGCTTCCTGCAGCAGCACATGAGACTGAGACAGGAGCTGCAGTGGCTGAAGTACCTGCATGTGTTCTCTTCTGGCTAATCTGCTGTGGAGCTAACTTCCAAAGGGAGTAAATGATGCATAGCGAGGGAGGTAACCAGATGAGAACAGTAGGAGCATAAACTTCTGCAGCAGTAGGATTTCCCAGAAAAAGTCTGACCCTCCCTCATGCTAGAGTGAGACAGTCACTGCAAAACGTCTGTGCAGGTTTAAGATTTCTACTTGTCCTCTATTGGAGCTCACTGGCCTTACACAGAGGCGTATCTCTGGCAATTTCAGTTCAAGTCAGAAGTGCATCCACTTAGTCAACTTATGTTTGAGTTGAAGCGTTAAGCTGCATTTTCTTCACTGAAAACTGGACGGAAATATTTTCTTCAATCTTTCAGTCCACAGCTAGAGGTAATACAAAGCAAAAGATTCAGATCTTCAGCACTCTTGTTTTGCCTCACATAACCACTCCATCTGTATTGCAGTACTTGTAAAGGAAGATATCGCTTGAGACAGGCAAACAGACCTCCCATCCGCTTCTACTCAGTTGGTTTATGTGGTTTCTAGTTCCTCCAAGAAAAGGAAGTGGTTTTCAAAAGCAGGACTTCATTGACATACAAATATTGCTAGGTACTACTCTGAGAGTAAACTACATCTAGTTCAGACTATAGCTTTAATATATTTAGTGTGTGCTTTAATATTAATTCTTTCTCTAGTGATTAATATGGTTGTGTATAAAGGATTACATGATTTTCATAGAAGGCTATTAGCTGTGTAATATTTCCTTTGTCAGAAAACAGATCGTACTACATCAACTTCTTTGGTTACTGGAAGTAGATAGAGTGCACTGCCCTTAACAGATGAAAAACTGATCTTCCCAACAAAGACTAAATCGTTCTTTCTTTTATGGTTTTTTTTCCACTTCTTTCCATTCAACAATTCCTTACCTGACTGTCTCATCACTTGCCCAGCTCTGCAAGCTGTCCTTTACCTACTTATTTGGAGATACTCTATGTACTTGTCTTTATCGCAACTTTCTGCCACTGCAGTGCTTCTCCTTCTTCCTTTCCCTCCTTCAGTCTTGAAGTGCAACCAGAATGCAAGTGTCAAAGCAGAAAATGGCAAGTAGCTATAGAATTGGGATACTGGCTTTGAATTGGTAGATGTGAATGTATAGTCTGCTTCTGGAAGTTGAAAAAAACTGTTCTTTTCTTTCAGCTGCATTCAGACCTTCAGCCATTTGTTAAAGAAAGTTCTAGTGATGGCATGGCCTTCAGTTTGAATTGTGCTCCTGCAGTCCTTCATCAGGAATTCCTTGGAAGGGATGCATGGATTAAACAGATCAGAGAGGTAAATTAAAACATTGTTTAGAATTGCCAACTTCTGTCATTTGCATCTCTCTTCCCGTCTGTGCTTTCAATCTACAGAGAAACTCAGAAACTGACATCAGATGAGATAATGCAAAGGTTATTACCTCTACTTTCCAATACCTAAAACCGCTCTCTTTCATTATTTCAAGAGGGTGAAATCAGAGGAGCTGACAAATGAGCTCTTTATGACTTCTGTGTGTCAGTGTAACAAGCAGATTCACTTCCATGGAGCATCTGTCCCTTACTGTTTGTGCAAAGTCCTGTATCTTAGCTTAAACCTACTTTCAGTGGCAGTGTAATGCCACCAGAGTGGTCAAAAGGTAAGTACACGTTTTCTTCGGCTAACTTTTCTCTGGGATCTGTGATTTTCAACAGAGGGAAAAGACCTGGGAAGCATGGCTTCCTGACCACTACAAAGTATTTGAGAGGTCTAGCTGGTTGATGTCCTCATGCTCAGTTCTCTTCATTCAGTTATTTTTCCTCTAACACATAAGGAAGGATATAAAAGTAAGATGGCTGTGTAGCATATATCTGTTCTACATTACCACATAGAACTGTGGCATTCCAGCCTATGAATACTTCCTGTGTGCTGAAATACAAATAGATAACTATACAGGAAAGCAGAGAGGAGAAAGAGGGGAAGACACAAAAAATATGACCAGAAATAAGCATTCTGTTGTGTTCCTGTATCAGACAGACATGTTTTGCCTGTCTAAATAGCTGCGATGTGTACTGTTTGGAAATTCCTGATGTTGTTACACTGATTCTTCAGGAGAAAGTCTGCTGCCTTTGGTAATAAGCTAGCTCCCTGCAAACACGTTCTTTTAAGATGCTTGTTGATGGCTTCTTTCCTTCTTGGTTTGAAAGCAGAACTCAGCATCGCAGGATGTAAGGTTTGAGCTTCTGCCTAATTCTCCATTTATGGTGGCCAGGTTGCAGTGGTACTGTGTGTGAATCTTGAACCAAAACAAGCTTTATGTCAATTTGAAATTAGACGACGATGTTTCATAATGTATGATGAGAAATTTTCAAATTCTGCAGTCTCAACACAAGGCTCAGATGTGAGTTGAATGTAAATGGATTTAGATGATTGCAGTTGGAGAATAATGGTATTACCACAGCACACTTTATAAAGGCTTTGAAACCATTTCCCATCTGCAGAATCTAGAGGAGGTTGCAGGATTCCAGGAGTGCCGTCTGTCTCCTTGCTAATTCTTATACCAAAAATGGGCATGATAGAAACAATGAAGCGGTTTTTGCTGAAGGGGAAAAAAGTGACATGCTCTACATAGAAGTATTGTACTTACTATTATTTTAGCTAAATACGAAGTATGTGGCCAGGACTTACTGCCTGTCATTCGTGTCTTAATCAAGGATGCCTGAAATGCTGTGGAGCCCAGGACTTTTTGTCATTGTTTCCCCAGAGTTCTGTTGTCACAAGTCCAGAAACAGGCGCTGTTCCTATGGTAGCTTTAGAATAGAGACAGGCATATGCACCTTCTTGCTGCTGAGCTGGAGACCATTTAAAAACCCTCTTGTTTCTTTATTTGAAAAGAACAAAACACACCAGATCACCACATGTGGAAGGCTGCATCAACACTTAGAATGTGTGTATTTTGAGAAGATTACCTTCAAATTTGGATGTTCAGAAACTGCCTTAAAAGAAAATTGGGATGCATACAAAGGGAAGCTGTGTCATAAAAGAGAAAAAAAGTTGTAGATGTATGTATATATGTGTGTGTGTATGCATGCATACACAGATACGTACATGAATGATCACACACAAAGGCCAGAGATCTATTCTCACTGATTTTACCACCAAACCCCTCCAACCTTTTGTATTTAAAAGTAAAATAGCCAATAGCTGTCTTATTTGAAAAGCAATATGGGCTGGGGAGTAGAGTCCTGAAATGTCTTTATTTTTGGGGTGTTTTTTTTTTCTTTTTTTCAATAAACTTAAATCCAGCCCTGAATAGTTTCCAGAAAACACCACTGTAGACAAATGCTTGAATGCTGACCTCTAGACAAAAGTGTTAAAATAGCTGCTAAATGCAGTCCTGCTGAGATTTTGGAAAGCCTTGTATTCTTAAAATTAAAAAAATAGGTCTAGAACTCATCTTAGCCCACAACATTTTTAATTCAATAAGAGAATAAATTAGAAACAATCTCACTTAGGCCAAAGTAATCCCTGTACCTTTTACCAGGTCTTTCTGAGCCTTCTCTGAAGAATCACAACTAGAAGAAAAGCATTTCCGAAATGCTTTGTAGATGATTTATCAGATGCTTTGTTAAGTATTGTGAAGCGTAGGTTTTAAGAACATACCTAAGAGGGTCACCTCATCTGAGAAAGAAAAGTCAATCTTCAAAACCACTAGTCCTGAAAACCTGCTTCAAAAGCATTGTCATAAAGTGTCTGCTTGTGATCTGCTTATCTGATGCATTTTGAGCCATTCCACGGGGGATTCAGGGATCTTTCTTCCTGGCAAGATGAGCTGATTTTACACCACCTGATAATCGATGAAGAATGTCCTAATATTATTGTTCCTCACTACTGGCACGTGGTATTCAGAAGAAAGGCTGAGCTGAGTTGCTTGTTCATATCTTGAGCATGCTGGTACACAGATCCTTTTATTTGAGGCCCAGAACCTTAGCACTCCCAAGAGCACTGCTTGGCACAGCCAAGCAGTGAGACCTGGAAAGTTACCCCAATTTGGCAAGAAGGCATACCTTTTGTAAGTCAGTGAGGAAGCTAAACCAGATGCAGAAATCTTATGTAATAGAAGAAAGTCTCTGTGCCTGAAATCAGGGTCAGTAAAAGTCAAAGAGCAAACTACTGTGAGGATAAAAGGAAGAAAAGGGCAAATGTGCTATTGTAAAAAGAAACCTTAGGAAACATTAGCTAAGGCTGCTGCTTGGAGAAGTGTAACTGCTGTTGGCTCGAGTGTTTGAGAGGAGCAGAGAATGAGAAAATACTCCTGCTGCTTGTAACGTCTTATGTTTAGGAGAGGGCATGCCGAACACACCTCTTCTGGTATTACTAAGACTAAAAAGCCTGATTCTGTGAAACAGAACAATGTTGGATAAGCTGGTAATAACTTCAACTGTATTTTTTCTGCATCAGATTCCTAAAGAAAGTCAATTCTGTTTAAAGTAGTAGGTCTTCTAATTGCATCTTATACTCTTGCTACTTTATATAGGCAATGTCTTATATAAAATCTCTCTTTCTCTTTAAGGCACAAGGAAAAGGAAATTTGATGGACTACAAGAAGGTCAGTAAATTACATTTAAACCTGCTTTTTATTTTTAATATTATGTGTGACATTTTCAAGGTTATTCTTGACAGTTGAAACTTCCTTGTTTAAGCCACTTTATGCATGTATGCATGGAGAGAGGAAGAGAGAGAATGGCTTGTACTATTACTTGATTTGAAAAGTCACTAACAGTTATCTTATCCTGTATCAAACACAGCCATTTAATTATCATTTTTGCCATTATTTATTCCATTTAATTCTCCAAACTTAGTTCTGAAGTCAGCTTTTTGTCAGCTTTTGCTGTCTCCTTTTCTGCAGTTGTTTGCAGGTTAGCTGCCAGCAGTGATCTCTACTTACTGATAGAATATGCTGTTATTCTTTTCTTAATCTCACCTTAATACTCTGCTTCCTTTAGAAAAATACACACACCTACACGCAGGTGTTTTATAACAATTTGCCTTTCTTTCAGTTCCTGTTACAGCTTTGAGCTAAGTCACCACAGCATTTGCTATGCAACTGCTCTGTAGTAAAAGCAGATGTGAATTAACTAGCTTATCAGCTGAAAGTAGCTGGAGCATTGTGGTGCTCTTAGAGAAGTGCAGGAGATGACATAGAAGGCTCCCAGCTTCAGTACTGGAGAACAGCTTAACTGTGGTGGAGATAGAAGATGAGGTTTGTCCCCAAGTTACTCAGTGAGCAAGCACAAAGCTGAGTTGTTCCGAGTCTTAAGTACATCACGAGGGTCCAGTTAGCTTCCTCCAGCATCACTGGGAAATAATTGTTAAGTTACTGCTCTCACACAATTGAGAATCACCCTCTTGGAGTAGAGTTTAAAGAACATTACAGCTATGAATGTTTGCTGCTAATATGGTAAGTTAACATGTATACATACAGGTCAGACTTCTAATGTAGTTATACCATATTAAGAAAGTTTGAATTGCTATTTTTTCTTCTTGTTCAAGCATGAAAAGGATCTCAACTTTAACTATTTAAAATCATCTTCATTTTGATTTGGTGTTTTGATTTGTTTTGTTTTTAACAATAGAAAAAGACTGATACAACTGTCACTTTCTAAATCATTGCTGAGAGTACTGAATTCTTTTCCTCAAATATGTGAAACACTCCTTTGAATGTTCAGACAACGCTACTTGCTTTTCTAACTATAGAATGGATTTCCTTCTTATAAGAGCTACAGTTGTGACATGCCCAGTGTCATTTCCATAGTTTAAAACAAAACAAAAAAAGTGGGAGGTGGGAGAAAGGCTTCTAAAGGCTTCTAAAATTGCTTTACTGAATTATGTATTTGTTGTTATATTCTACATTTTTACTTGCATTATTTCATATTTTGAATCCTTCATATGAAGTTGGAAAACTTAGTGTAACTGTGCAACTTGGACACTTGGATGGAAGGGAAGGAAAGGGAAAAGGAAAGGAAAGGGAAAAGGAAAGGAAAAAGCCCTCTTGAGGTTTTTATTTCATGCAGTCGACTTCAGCTGGGAAACATGATTTCAGTGCTCTGGCTGATCATCTCTTACACACTCATGAATATTATGAGTTCAGTAATGAAGAACTACTAGTAGTTTATTAGTGAAAAATTCTCCATTGCTTTTGCACACTCAAACAATAATCAACTTTGCTTTTTGTGAACATCAGTTTCAAAATTGGTGTCACATCCCTCTCTTCTGTGTTTCTTCATTTAAAATAAAAGTGGCCATTAGTTACATCCATGCTCAGTAACCTGTAGCTCATCTCAGTGTAGTAGTTTGACCGGTACATGTACACAGCCAATTAGAGTACATATTGTGCCACACAAATTTGTATTTCTTTTTTGTTCTTTGCTGTGATGTCTTTACTCCTGTACCACCAGAGTCAGTATTTTGCACATTTGCTGTTTTTTGTGTTTGTTTTTTTTTCACAGCGTCAGTGTCTCCTCTCATCTCTATTCAGTTGCTAGATTTACTTGAACATTTCTAATCAAATCCAGAGCCTTGCTTCTCCTTGAGTCTCTGAAACACCTCTTTCATTTTGAAAAAGCTATGGTCACCAAAACTAGATGCGAAACTTCATTTTTACTATGAACTTCAGCATGCCATTTGCGCAAAATAAAAATGCTGTTTGTTTATTTAAATTCATAACAATATGTACATAAAGACCTTTTGCTGTTTTGTCTGCTTAAGAATATTTCACCTTATTCACTGCAGATTCCAATTAAAATAATGAATTAAGGAAAAGAAGAGAAATTGAGATCTATCCATCCAACGTGGCTACTACTAAAAGGCTGCTCAAGAACTTTTTAACTGTTCATATGATGCATGTTATATGAAAATGATCTTTCTGAGCTTTTCCACTGACAAAAAAAAAGTCTTGCTGGTGCTAGTAAATTTTGTTAGGGCTCTGAGATAAAAACAGAAGTGAAATACTTTTCATTAATTTAATTAGCCCTAAGACTATCATGTCAATAAGGTCACTGTTCTGCAAAATTATCAGTATTTTTTTTCTCCCAGCATATCAATCTTCTTATTAGAAGGACTTTGATATCAGAAAGACTCTTATTTTCTTGCATTATTATCTGAATGTTTCACTGTGAATTTTGCTGTACCATCACACCACATCCAGACAAATTATTGATCCAATCATTATGTTGTTTGAAAGTCTCTTACAGAGATGAAAAAGTAGTTGAAGCTCTATTTCAATGGTGTTTCTCAGATAACAACAGTAAAAGTACCAATATATGGCAGAAACAAAGCTTGTGTGTCATTGAAATGTGATTTCCTGTCATCCTCATTAGTACGCTGAATTTCAACAAAAATCTCAGGCTTCTTTGTCCATTTTACAAGTTATTTGTCACAGATAAGCTGTAATTCTACAAAAACAAATTGAGATCCTCAGTGAATCACTTATTTATAATTTTGGTTGAAAATCTTCCACTGAAATCAAGACTTAATGGTGCGAGGCATTATGCAGTCTTGTTAAGTGAGAGTAACAAAAGTACAAAAAGTAGCAGGAGTGAATAATTCCTGTTCACTGGCCAAGGCTCTAGAAGAATTATGAGACTAAAGTGACATCCTATATTTTGCATCCAGATAGCATACCATGGAAAGGACTTGTTGTTTTTCTTAATATAGCATTCGTAAAAGATAAATTAGGTCAAGTGAAAGAAGATATGGCAAAACAATTTTTTTTTAATGTAGGCCTACTCACTTGCTTTCTTGTGGAGTCCTTTCATCCAAACTGGCACAGGAAATATGGCACGTCAGCAGTGCTGTGATATACTTTGATAGTTTGTGTATAGAACCACCACAAGATTTTAACAGAGCTGATTTTATACTGGATTGGCAGTAATATGAGTCAGGAAGTGGTAGATCCATTCATACAGTGCATGGTGCTAATGTCTTGGCTTCACATACAGAAGGAAAGAACTAAAGAAGAAAAATGGGTAAGGTCAGATCTGGAAACAATGAGGTTTCTTGGTGACAGTAACAATAACACAGTGCCATCCAGCTGCACCAGCAAGGGCGTATGGCTCTGCTTGACCAGCTCACTCCTGACTGCCTTACTCAGAGCACTTGTCCTACTGTGGTGCTGTCTGTGGAGCAGTTTTACCATCTTACACCATAAATAACAGTGCTCCCTCAGCTCTGATTAATTAAATGCCAGAGTATCACCATGAGAGGTATCATGGGACTACAGGCAGTAGACTAGCTGCTGTCCTGCTCCTGAAATGCAGCAGAGAGCTAAAAACAGAATTGGTATTTGTAGATGGTAGTGACCTCTGCAAGTTTTCTGTTAAAATCTCTTGTTTGCAGCAATTGCCATTAGTTTCTTTTGTTCTGTATATTAAAACAACAGTTGTTAGGGAGTATACTTATTCCTGATATGTTAGCAACATTACATAAGCAGACAAAGCCTCTCAGGAGAAGCAGCTTACTGCACGTTTGGAATTAACCAAATCTCAAAATGGATGATGCTCACCTCATGGGACCCTGTAGGACTGGTCCCATGCCCTGCTGGGAGGTCATTTCCCGTGGCTCCCTGTCCCTTATGGAGAAGTTGGCCCTTATTGCTCATTGGCGTTCACTTTTGTTCCCTGAAATAAATATATCTTTTGTTAACATCCAAATTATTTGATACGATGAGTGGGAATGGCTTCGAGTTGCATCAGGAGAGGTTCAGGTTGGATATTGGAAGCAACTTATTCTCAAAAGGAGTGATGAGACACTGCAACAGGCTGCCCAAGGAGGTAGTAGAGCCACCATCCCTGGAGATGTTCAGTGAATGTGTAGATGTGGTACACAGGGACATGGTTTAGTGGGCAGCATTGGTGGTAGATGGACGGTTGGACTAGATGATCTTGCGGGTCTTTTCTAACTCTGACGATTCTATGATTCTGTGATTCTATGAACACTTGTTAAATGGGGGATGCTATTATGTTGTTATTTGGGGTAAATTTAGGAGGTTTTGTTTTCTGAGTCTGTGTGTTTGTTTCTTTCTTTTGAAAGTAGATTTTGGCTAAACTAAAGAAAGGTAACAGTTATCTGAAGTACTCAAGCATATATGCAATACCAAAAATCAGCTGTATCACTGTTTTTAATTGGTGGGTGTCTTCCATGGCCTTTTTAGGATGAGAATCCAACATAGCTTTTGTTTCATTAAATGAACCAATATCACTTTTTTTTTTTTTAGCATAAATATCATATTAATTACTTGTGTGCGCTAAGATGACGCGTTTGTAATGGCTACCTGTGTTACTGTGATTAGAGCATGTCACGCTTTTGGGTTCATCGTACATCTATCACTGTTTAGATTGAAAAGCTAATAGGTCTTGTCAAGTTCATTGTGAAAGACCTGGAAAGGCATAAGGAAGAGAAGTTAGTATCTTCTCTAGAAAGGTAAAAGGTTTATACATTCTATCAGACACTCAAGATGGCTTGCAATAATTTGGCAAAGTGTCCTTCTGTAACTGTGTAACAGGTGGGGCAGAAGTGTTCCCTGTAAACAGGACGTCTTTCCTGTACTGTTAGGGGTGACTCATTCCAGATTTGGTCTCTTCCTAGAAAGGGTTGAAGTTTGAAGTTTGAGTTTGAAGTAGAAATGTCAGCTGTTTGTCAGATAAGTAAGGAAAATAAATCCTGTTCTACTAATGGCTGTTATGCTCTTTAAAGGTGCATTTTTTTTTAACCTTTTATATTTAAAAAAAAAAAAAGGCAAATATTGCATAAATGTATTTATCATTCCTTTTTCAAATGGCATATTATTTTGCATATAACCAACAAAGTCTGAAAAAATGTATTCAGTGATAGTATGAAGTGATGCATTTAAATGATTGTCCAGCCTAGATTGAGAAGGAAGAGTATTAATCTGTGTTTGGCCACAAGGACTGCGAGTGAGTGCTGAGACACACCAAGGTACTTCAAAAATATAGGAAAAAAATCAAAAAATTGATCTACTGGCTGTAAAATAGGCTTTAAGACTGTTTAAGGTGACGTTTCAGCAGTGTAATGTAGTTCTTACCAAGTAAAGAGAGAACAGATTTAGAAAAGCTAGTTCAGAGCACTGTAAACAATGCATTAGTCAGTCACTCAGCCACAAACCAATTTACATTTTGTATTTAGGGGTTCTATTTTGGTAAATAATGTATGTTTCAGAAATTTAGAATAGTTCAAGATCAGTTCATACAGGGTGTTTGAAGATTTCAGTATAGAAGAAATCAAGGTGTTTAGGACCATTCAAACAAAAAATACATTTTTTTTTTCCATAGTTGCTTGTTATCTTGTCACTTAATTCTAAATTTGATCATTACTAAAAAGAAAAAGGAATTCCTGTGCTCTTCTCCATTTGCACATAAAATTTAGTGCTATCAAAATATTTACTACATATTCACAGTCTTTCCCTCTGCAGAATGTATTGCTCCCTGTAGGTAGAACTGTCTAAAAGGAATCTTTTTTTTCCTTAGGCTGGAAAATAAGGTAAAGATATATCAGCACAAAAGAATTGAAGTTGTTCCTTTATACTTGAACACCTGCTGGTTTTTTGTCTTCATGATTCTTCAGTCTCCAAAATCCAGCAGTTCCTAGCTTGCCCTTTTGTCCTTTTGTTGCCCTCAGTCAAGGAGTCTTTTCCAGTAGGAGCCCAGAACAGTTGCTCTGGAAGGCAAATATGTAATTTCTGTGTTAAATTTTCTTTTTACCTTCTAAGACAAGGAGACTAGAAAACAGTGCTCAGAACTCCGCTTTAGTCACAAAATGATATGGTAATTGAAGTTGGAAGGGAACTCTGGGGAACATCTGGTCCCTCGTTTTGCTCAGAGCAGAGCTAGTTTGAATTGATCAGCTCAGAGCCTTGTCTGAGTTCTGGATACCTACAAGAACTTGAGTTCTTATAACCTGCCTGAGAAACCTGTTGGATTGACTGTCCTCCCAGTGGAAAAGAATTTCCTTGAGTCTCATGCTGCTACCTGAGCCCAGTGCTTCTCCTCCTTTCCACATAAGCCTTTGATCAGTGACTCCTTTGCACTGGTCCTTGAGATGGTCGGGGCAGCAATTCCAGCCTTCTACTCTTAAGCCAAACCAAGCAATTTGCAGCCTTTCCTTGCTAACGCAGCCTGAGGTTGGTTCATGATCTTTGCTGCAAGGGCACACTGTTTCAAGAAAAAATAGGTGTGTAGGTAACTGTGAAGGAAAAAGTATGGTTCAAATATGAGAGAAATGGGACCTATCAACCTATTCCTTGTTGATTTGAATTTAATTGAAGATTTTGTTGTTGTGTTGCTTTTTTTTAGACTCATAGAGCAACCTTTCAGACAAAAAAACTTTGTGTTTCTGAGCTTCATGTGTACAGTGAAAAACCACTAAGCCTGGTAAACATCTGGATAGATTGAGGGTGCTGAGGAAAAACAGTGTTGGTTTGCTGGGAGGGGTTATTGCTTCCCTTATGAATCTTAATTGGGCTGCACTATTTTAAAACTATTCTTAAAGCTGAATTGAAACAAGAGCCCTTCTGTGAACTTTCACATGCTTGGCACCTTTAGAAAGAAGTAAGGCTTTATTGCCAGTGGTTGGAACAAAAGCCAAAAATTTAAAATGCAGTATTCCAGCATATCTTGCAGTTGAACTGGCAAAAAAAAAAAAAGTCTAAGTAATCTGTATCTTGACCTGTATTCTGTTTTAATTATTGAATGCTGCTCTGAAGTAGATTGTATTTTAATGATAGATGAAATTGTTCCTACCAGTGGAAATATGCTAGCGCAAAATGAAGCCTTGTAAGTAGAGACCAGAAGATGTGATCCCTTTGTTTAGAAGAAATTAACAAGGGAGCTTAATTGAAGTTTATACAGTAATAAATTGAAAGAGTTTGTTTTTCTTTTCTATTAATTTGCCTAAAAAATTATCTGTTCCTATCTAAATGAAATAATAGGAATAATACATCTAAACTGGATACGTGGATTTTTTAATGTACTTAATTTGTGAAGTTCATTACATGAAATCACTGAAGTTCAAAAATTGAGAGCAAGTGTAGCTCCAGTAAAGCTAACAGTGCAGCTAAATACATAAATCAGTTGTTTTGTGTAAAGCAGGACTACTGAAGCCTGGTCTCCTATGGAGTTACATCTTGAATTTCTTTAATAACTTTCTTGCTGCAAGAAACCCAATTTGTACTCGTGTTTTTTTTCCCCTTCCTTTTTAACAGCCGTGTCTGAGGCAGAGGTAACGCTCACTCTGATTAATCCAGGCTGGTTTACCTCAGTGTATGTGTACTTACTTGAATTGGCTGGCTGGTTCTGCAAATGGAGCACAAAACAAAGTTGTTAAGGACTGTGAAATTGTTCATGACTAAAAAGCTGAGGAAGGAACCTGTCATACAGGCAGAGATTTTTTCGCTTAGAGGTTCCTTGAACTTTGCCTGCAAACATTCAATAGTAGATTGGTCTGATTTTTTTTTCAATTGTTTTGTCTTCAAGGCACTGTATGAGTCTACAGGTTTGCACAAAACAAGCACATAAATAGGTTGTGTCCTTCTGTCAGTTTTTGAATTCTCCCTCATTCCAGATTGTGAAGATTTTTTAGAAGTTGATTTCTTTCCAGTTTACATCTCAGTATATACTTACACGAGCACTAGCAGGTACTTTAAACATTTCTAGTGAGCTTTAACAAACAGCAGAGTTAGCTTCAAGTGTGTGGGCTCTGCCATCTCTCAAAGTTATGACTGAAGGAAGCAGAGAGGAAATACCTTTCCATGCTGTTCACGTACCTCCTCACTCTCACCTGTCCCCACCTTCGCAGCAGAGCTGTGCTGTATGGCTGAGTCCTATTTGTTAAAAGATGTGTTGAATATAAATATCTAAGGTGTGGGGGGGCAGAATGGCGAGGCCGGACTGTTTTCAGTGGTGAGTGGAGACAGGACAAGGGGAAATGGCCAGAAACTGCAGCATAGGAAGTTCCGCACAAATGTGCACAAGAACTTCTTTACAGTGAGGTGACGGAGCACTGGAACAGGCTGCCCAGGGAGGTGGTGGAGTCTCCTTCTCTGCAGATGTTCAAGACCTGCCTGGATGCCTACCTGTGCAACCTACTGTAGGGAACCTGCTTTGGCAGGGGGGTTGGACTCGATGATCTCTGGAGGTCCCTTCCAACCCCTACAATTCTGTGATTCTGTGATTCTGTGAATTAACGATGCAGTGCAGTTTTGCCTCCAGGTTAGTTCTCCAAAGCACAGCACAGAAAGATTCTAACTGAAAAGGAAAATAAAATTTGTATGAACTGGGACCTGAACACTCAAGTGCTGTAATATGCTTTCAGCTAATTTCATCTTTAAATACGGATAATGAATCCACTTCAGTTTGTATTAAGAAATATCATTCATTTTAACTAAATGCAAGTATCTATAAAATGGATGACTTTTACAGTTTGGACGTGGCTTAGATATTTTTGACGTGATTTACTTCTAGGTTGCTACAGTTTTAATGATGTGTTTGTGAATGAATTGGGGCATTGTGCTACGTGTTGGAGGAAAACATAATTTATAGAACCCTGTGTAATTAATGTAGGCACCTGTGTTCAAGAAAAGCCTTTTTAAAACAAACAAACAAACAAAGAGCTGATACCATGATGAAACTAAACAACGAAAGCCATGTGGGACATATTAAGGATGATGAAATGCTGTCATGGTTTAGGGATAATTGTCTGTATTATTTTGTGGGAAACTTAACCTGTCATTTACCCAAGTTTTTTAGATACCAGATCTTTCCAGCAGCTTGCTGTGAATGTCACGGGGAATTTTACTTTCTCATCGGGTGTTTCACTGAACCATTCTCAGTTTGCCTGTCCTTATTGAGAGGATGGGCCTGGAAGGCCAACAATATCCTGGGCTGCATCAGAAGAGGGGTTGCCAGCAGGGTGAAGGAAGTGATTATCCCCCTCAGCTCTGACCTCCTAAGGCCCCATCCAGAGTTCTGCATGCAGCCCTGGGGCACCAGGACAAGTAGGATGCAGAGCTGTTGGAGCAGGTTTAGAGAAGAGCCTCAAAGATACTCAGAGGGGTGGAGCACCTTTCCTTTGAAGAAAGGTTGAGGGAATTGGGATTGTTACATTTGAAAAAGTGGAGGCTCCAGGGAGACTTCACTGTGGCCTTTTAGTACTTGAAGGGAACTTACAAGCAGGAGGAGGACTGACTTTTTACACAGTCTGATAGTGATAGGACAAGGGGGAATAGCTTCAAACCAAAAGAGTTGCTGGGAGGAAATTCTTCATGCAGGGGGCAGTGAGGCGCTGGCACAGGCTGCCCATAGAAGCTGTAGGTGCCCCATCCCTGGAGCTGTTCAAGGCCAGGTTGTATGGAACCTGGGCAGTTGAACTGGGGAGTGGTGGCTCTGCCTGTAGCAGGGGCCTGGAGCTGGATGATCTGTAAGGTCCCCTCCAACCTAAGCTATTCTATCCAGACTTAGTTGAGTATGATAAAGTTGAACAAACCTTGCTTTACTGACAGTTTGCTTTTGTCCACTGTCAGAAATGTAATCATGCAGTGTATTAATAGAAATCTGTAGTACAGAAGGCAAAAGCCCCATGCATGCCATCCTTAATGAGCATTTATAAACTCCAGCTTCTCACTGCAGCAAATGGGAGATCAAATGAGTGTGCAGTGTGCCAGTGCTGCACAGCGGCTCTCAGACAGTGGCGTGGAAATGCTCAGATGTTTTGAAGTCTTGTATTGCTCTGTGCTCCCTGGAGAGCTAGCAGCTCTCAGTGGGCGATGAGCATTAAATCACCTGCAGTTTTATTGTAGTCTGGGGCCAGAATGGAGCAGCTGTGCACCTGAGACCATTCTGAGAGCTGTTTCTAATTGCTTTGGTGATTGCCTTTACCTCGGGAAAAGGTGATGGAAGCACCGCCATCACAGCTAACCGTGCGCCGGCCCTGCCGGAGCAGTCTCTCCATGCCTGTGTTTCCCAACAGCTGCAAGAAGCCATCAAGGCTGGCAAAGGTGTGACTTCTGCCATCGACCTGTGCCGTTGCCATGGAAACCGCGCACTGGCAGCCCTGGAGAGTTTCCCTCCCTCGGAGGCCAGAGCCGCCCTGGCCAACATCGTCCACGCCGTGACCCGGTTCTCCTGAGCTCTTCGTGGGAGCTGCCTGGTGCCCATCGGCAGGGACCCGCCTGACCTCCCTCCATGACAGGCAAAATTCGGGGAAGGGGGAGAAAAAGGAAAAAGAAAGACGGGGGAAATAAAAAAAGGTCACGCGTTCACTTGTCGTGCCAGAAGCACACTTGAGGCTGCGCCGGCAGAAATAATTAATGAGGCCCGTTTCCGTGACCTCAGCAAATGGACAGGAAATAAGTGCGTATTGATTGGGCATCGGCGGGGACGGCGCCAGGGCGGAGGCCGGTGGTTTTCCTGCCCAGGGAGGGCGTGCGGAGGGAGCGGGTGTCACACGAAACGCCCCCGGCTGCCAGAGCCAGCGGGCACCCCATCTTCCACTGCAGGGCAGGGAATTAACAGAGGAAAGTCCTTGATCTGTCTGCGCGGCCGGGGCTCCTCGCGCTCTTTTCATGTATTGCAGTGTAAAGTTGCCCTGTGTCTAATGCTTTCCCTATCTGAGAAACTTGCCGAGAAAATGTGTCAAGCATGGTAAGTAGGAGCTTTAAGATATTTAATCGAATATTAATTTGGCTCTGCTGAGGGAAGTGGCTGCCTGGTTTTTGTACTGTGCGTACAGAATGTGCTTCTCTGGGTCAAAGAATTGAAGGAATTGAGGGAATACCCTTCTCTAAGATCGAGTAGTTTGTTTCTGCACAACCTTACACAGAATAATTTCCTGGATTTGCGATGCTTGTATTCGTTTCAGCCAAATAAATGGTAATTTGTAAGGCTAGATGTCAGCCTTGGGCAGAAAAGAACACAAATTCTGTGTGAAATTCTTCTGTGAGCGCAGCCTTTCGCGGCTCTGAATGAAATGGAGAAAACATTGGAGAAGTTCTGAATCTCAGTGTTCTGAATTTTAAAGTCCAACTACAGAAAGCTTGAAGTGTATCAGGAGCTTGCAATGTGAGACTGTCTCTGTTTTGTTCATAGGAGATGATTTTTGTGGTTTGCATGCATGCAATCTGAGAACGTCGTTGACAAGAAGGCTGAGTTTACATAAATGATCTAGATTGAGACTCAGCTACCTTTCTTCCTTCTGTGGTGTAATTACAGCCCGATCTGGAGACAGCTAGCACAGCAAACAGATTTCATTACATCGTTCACTCAAACACTAAGTGGAGTTATTTCTGTTAAATTCTCTCCTCCCTCCTTCTCCCCCTGCACTCCTCCCCGCTCTGTCACACAGCTTATTTATCATAGAGCAGCGTGTTGCATTCCACCGAGTGCAAAATACAAATACAAACTGTATCCTCTAAAAATATACTGAAAATGTATCCCGCATAATGTACATAATATTCCATGTAATATATGTCTATATTATACTGTAATATTGCATGTATAATAAGGACGCTTGAGACAATCTTTGTACAGGAGCAGTGTCCAAAACTCAGGACTTGTTTTATTTTGGAGAATGTCTTCAGCACGAGACCACTTCTTGCTTGCACTTTGTTTTCCATGCCTGCCCTGGCATTTTCTGTCTTCCCAAGCTCAGGGCACTTCTGCCCATGTTGGTGCTGCTGCTGCAGGAAGGCTGGAGGCTGCAGAAGAGCACACAGGTGATGGCAGCCATGGGCGTCTGCCTTAGAACTTCAGGGAACTTCACAGGTGCAAATGTACACTGGTTAGCTAACGTAGGCACCAGGCTTGAAAGTAAATACTTAAATTCAACCCCAGTTGTATTTCAGACAGCTTTTCTGGACCTGATTGTTACATGTTACATATAGAAGAAGCCATACCTTGTCTTTATTTTACATCTGTGCTAAGTGCTTCAAAATGATTAAAGGCTACAAGAAACTGGGGTCTGCTGGAGATATTCTGAGCTATCTTACCTCGGTTATATGAAGAAAAAAATCAAACATGCAAAACAACTGTGTACACCTGGTTTATTTTTTCATGCAAGTACATCTTTTTTATTTGTACTTTTTACTAATAAAGGCAAATCAACAAAACTATTTAGAATGGTTTTGTGTTTTTACCACCAGAAAGTTCTGCTTGCTCTTAAACTGTTCCTTAACAGTAATTTAAAAAGAAGTCAAAATGAGTTGTCCGTACCACTGTTATTGGGTAATTTTATATTCAATATATTTGTCTATAACTATTGAGAAATTTTTGTTGCCTTGGTTTATCCAGGTAAAACACAAGCAAAGAATTACACCCCTCTGTTAAACTGTGGGTTAATTGGGTTCCCCACACCATATGCAGTTGTTGAGCAGTGGTGGAATCTTTAGACCATTCTGGTTTTATTCTCCTGGATTATTTTCCTCACCTACTTCTATAAGGATGTCGGGGAGGGAAGGTCTGAGTTCTGGTTGTGGAGGGAATTCGTAACATTTGCTTCAGCCATCCAGGTGACAGAAGCTGTATTGTCTTCAGCTGTCTTAGTAGTACATGTATATATATAGTGAAATTCTCATCCGTAAGATTGGAAAAAAAAAAACAAAAAACTGTTTTCAGGGTCACGTTTGTTGTGTTTGTTTGTTTGTTTTTTTTTTTTAATTTTCTAATGACCAAGAGAATTATCAGAATGTACATTAATTAAAGAGTTTGAGGAGTGAGGTGATTTTGGTTTTTAGCAAAGCCGAGGACGTGCCGTTTCCTTTCCATGCCCTTGCATTTCAGAAGGGTTTTGGCACAGAAAATTGCACCTAATGTTTATGTCTGCTTTTCTTAATTGCCACCAGTACTCTGATCCAAAACACAAGTGACTCAACCAGAAGCACCTATCAGCTGCTCCTCTGAACTTCGTTCCAGGATTTGTATTGCTGGACCATTCCACGGGTATGCAAAATACAGGACAAGGTCCCAGTTGCTCATAAAACCAAACTGAATTCATCTGCAAAGAGCACAGCTGCAGTGGTTAGGATGGCTGTCTCATATGTGTCTAATGGAACTTCCAGCCTGGTTTTTCCAGCTTCACAATTGTGATAATGTTGTATAAGAAGGCTGTAAAATTCAACTTCTATTTGTTTGGAAAACAAGGTACATAGGAGCTTAGAAATGTTTGGCTGGAAGGGGAGTGCTAAGGGTCATGCGTTCAGATCTCCTGTTCACAGTGGGATTGTTGCCAACACCAAGCCTTGGAAACTTCTTACAGGTTCCCCATGCAGCATGCCCCAGTGCTGCTTCACCTGTCTTGTGAAGGAGTTTCTGATGTCTTTCCTCACAACAGTTGGTGGTGATGGCTCATTACTTCTGTCACGACTAAGAAGAGTTTGGCTCCCCTGTCTTTAATTGCCTACCCTGTGCTTGTAGGCTGGTAGTGTTTGGTTGCCTGTTAGTCTGCTCTCAGTGGTCTAAGCAGTCCCAACTCTATCAACCCCTCCTGGTGGCCATCCTTGCAATGTCCTGAGCAGCAGGGTAGCCGTCCAGGGACCAAAGCCATTTTCATATTATACTTGTTGGGCTGCAAGCCCAAAACAGGCCTCTTCGGGAACAGCCTCTCTGGGTATGGTGGAGAGGAGAATAAAACTGTGGTGCGCTGGATGGAACTAGCTGGGATAGAGCTGATTTTCTTCATTGCAGCCTGTATGGTGCTGTGTTCTAGATTTGTGACCACAGCAGTATCAGTAGCGGACCAATGCTTTGGCTGAACAGAGCTTTCACAGCACCCAGGCTTTCTGTGCATCTCACTCTCCCCCCACAGTGAGCAGGCAGGGGACAGGTGGACAGCTGACTGCAGCTCACCAAAGGGACAATCTGTGCCATGGAACGTTGCGCTCAGCAATAGAAGCTGGGCTGTCTTCCAGGGGAGCTGCTGCTTTGGGTCTGGTTAGGCATCAGTTGGCTGGGGTCATTGCTTCTGCATCACTTGTTTTTTTTGTGGGTTTTTTTTTTTTTTCCCTTCCTATTAAATTGTTTTTATCTCAACTCACAACTTTTCTTTCTTTTGCTTTTCTGATTCTCTGTCCCAGCTTGCTTGGGAAGTGGGAGGCAATGAGTGTGAATAAGCAGCTGCACAGTCTGCCATACTGCCCTCCAGGGTGAGCCCACAACAATCCTTTCTGGTGCCTAATTCGGGGCAGAACAGAGGTAGCGACAGATTTGGATGGAGCATGTTAGAGGGAGAGCTTCTGTTAAGCCTGTTGCTGGTCACAATGTTTATTGTTCCCACCACTGGTTTATTTGGTTTCTTACCTACTCCATGCTAGGCTCCTTCTCTTGCTGTACATCAAATTTGAGAGCTTGTTAAAGGCTGTTCTTGCCTTTTGCGGTTTACTGTGCTCTGCAGCACCTGCTTGTGCTTTGCCTGGGAGAGCTATGATAAAAGCACTGGCCTCGAGCCTAATCTGGTATTTGGGCCCTGCATTGCTGCTCTCCCAGTGCTTTGGGAACCATCTCGTGGAGACAACTAATAACTGCAACTTTTCCCACTTTTCTGAGAGCCAGTTTGTAAAAGAGACAAAGAATGGCACCTTCTGCTTCTGCAGGGCAGATGCTTCTTCCCTTGCTCCAACAGCTCTTCAGTACCTTGAGTGTCCTGGGCTGCTCTGAGTGCTTGTCTCAGAAATGTGATTCTGGCTTTTCCTAAGGCTAACCAACTATTTAGGAATGTCTTGGAAAGATGCATGAGTGAATGAGAACAGACACCAAGAGCAGTTTTTCCATCCAGCAATATAGAATTTCACCCCCAAGCCCCAAAAGATGGGGCACAGCATTTGAGAAAGCAATGCTCTGGCTGTGCCAGAGGGACACAACTCCTCAGGCTGTGCTGGGGCCTGGTCTGCACCTACTAACCACTGTGCAGTGCCTTCAGGGTGAGACAGGGTCTGCAAGAGACCAATAGCTAAGCCAGAAACCCAACCTCAGCTCCCTCAGTCTTCAGACTCAGGTACTTGCTACAGCCAAGTAAAGAAACAATAGAAGCAGAAGTCAGCTCATTTAGCCTCTGGAGGCAGCTTCTCCAGTTAAGCATATGGAAAAGGTATCTCTTTAAGGAGGATCCTGTATACTGCTGAGGTTAGTGGACCACTGCTGAGGAAGGTATCCAGTAACTGATGGAATTAGCCATGGTGGAGGTGGTCTGCCACAACGTGGATGTCAACCAAGCACCCAAAGATCCAGATTAAGTCCAGTGCATGTGGGCCATGTGGCAGAAGTTTATGACGAGCAAGCTGATATTATATACCAGCATCCTGGCTACAACGATCTGGATGATTTGCAGGCACCAGTGATGGACAGGTCAGTTGTTCAGCTAATCAAAAGGAACCTCTCTTCTTCTTGACCCTACATGCCTGCATCTTGACTGTGGAGAGGCTGTCCCAACAGCTCCAGTAACTCAGAGATTGTCCTCAACCATATAGGCCAGCATCTCAGTTGCTGAGAGTCAGCTTTCCTCTGCTTAAAGGAAAGGATTCCATGGATGCATCTACATGACCAGGGGAGGACATGAGGAAGCGGGGTGATGAACCCACCTCGAATCTACAAGATCAGATACACGAACAGTGAGCAAAAATGGTAGCCAAAAAAAGTCCATCCAGTAAAATTACCATTCCAGTTGCTGATTCCTCAGGGAGAGGAGAGCTGATGCCCAGTGAGGTTATGAACGTCTCGTCCCTGGAAGCACTCAAGGCCAGGCTGGGAGGGAAGATTTAGGGTGGATGTCAGGGGGAAGTTCTTTACAGAGAGAGTGGTGAGGTGCTGGAGCAGGCTGCCCAGAGAGGTTATGGATGCCCCGTCCCTGGAGGGGATGTTCAAGGCCAGATTGGATGGGGCCCTGGGCAGCCTGGTCTAGCATTAAATGGGGAAGTTGGTGGCCCTGCATGTGGCAGGGGGGTCGGAGATTCATCATCCTTGAGGTCCCTTCCAATCCTGGCCATTCTGTGATTCTGTGGACGAGGCTGTGAGCAACCTGGTCTAAAGGGAAGTGGCCCTGCCTATAGCAGAGAGGGTTGGAACTAGATGACCTTAAAGATCACCGAACCATTCTATGATTCTAAATGATTCTATGGTAGTCCTGGCCCTAATGAAGGGATTTCTGGTTTAAATTTACAAGACTCAGGTAATTAATACTCCGACTAATCTAGAGGGGCTCTGCCTCCAGTCAGGTGGATGAAAAGGCAAGTGGGCAGCGTGGATTTGATGGCCTACTGAAACCCAGGCTGTGCTTTGCCCTTTTGGCAATAGAGTGCACACATGACTTAGCATGCAACCAAATTGATTAAAGTTGCTAAATAATTGAAAAGGGTTTTTTTTTTACTCTCATGGAAGTATTGAGAGAGCATTCTGTGGAGTGGCTGGGGAATACCTCTTGCCCCAGGTACGTTGTTCAGGTGTACCAGCTTGTGGTGCTCTGAAGTATAACCTATTGCTGAAATCTCTCCATTGCTGCTTCTCAGTCTCCCAAAGCAATTCAAAGGAAAGAAAATGTCCAATTCTGAAAGTGATCTGTTTTCACAGTCTTTGCAATAAATTCTTTTTTTTTTTCTTCCCCTTTCAGAAACCAATCCCTAAAATGCACTAATCATTTAAATAACCAGCATTCACACATTTCTCTTCTGGGGTAAATCTGACCTGTTTTTCTAAAAATCATTAAGCTCAACTTTTGATAGCAAGTTGACGAATGCTATTAGAATTACCCGAGCCATAAAGCACAAACTTGCTGTAGGTTGTGAAAAGGAGGAGGGGATGATGAGCAGATAGATGCTGGATGCCCTGTGCTTGGTGCTGCCCGCTCTGTCCCCGTGTCCAGGTGCTGCCACTCGTGCATGGCCGTGCCTGTGCATCACCGGGTCCCTGTGTTGTGCCAGCTGAGGAGTGCTCTGGCTCCCCCACGTGTAGGAGACTCACGCTCTGCAGCATTGCAAGTTGGCTTTCGTTCCTCCCTGTCTGCAGAATGGTTTTTTGCCAAGGCGCATCTCCGTGGAAAAAGAACCTTTTTTCTCCAAAACAGAAATGGTGAGGTGAGGTGACTCCTTACTGAATGGGAAGGCAGCATCCTGGAGCAGGGTGCGAACCCCCTCACATGATGGGATCACTGGTCTGCCCAGAGGGGTCACATCACACGAGGACATGGCAAACATGTGACAGGTGAGCCTCTGAGAATTAAAACAGCATTTCACAGATTTGTCTGGTTTCTATGGAATTTATGAGTACAATTTAATTTGAGGGCTATATTCTCCTATATAGGATTACAAAGGGCAGTTGCCGTTCTGCAGCCATGTTATCAAATCTTGCTCAAAAATATTCTAATTTTTCCCTATTTCGCTTTGTCTTCATCCCTTCGCTCCTTCCCCCAGATATCAAGGACTGAAAATACTCTTTGCTAGTAGAATAATGATCAGTTTCGTTGTATTTTTCTAATTGTACGCAGAAGTGAGCATTTTGCTTGCACCAAAGCCAGCGTCTTATAACCAGGCCCTTTTCTGCCTTTGACATTTACATCAAATTACTTGAATCAACGGTAGCGCTCATATTTTAGCAGTTATTAAATGTCAAATTACAAAAAGGAAATGTTATCTAGAAGTAATTAGTGGAATTAGCCTGCAGATTAGATTACGTTTTTTTTTTTTTTTTCTCCACAAAAACATAAACACTGATTGCAAAAAAGCCTGACTGCGGATGAGCGGGATGGGATGCTCGCTGTGTGAGCAGCTTCTCCAAAGCAGAGCACGATCAGGAGAGAAAGCCTTTTCCCCCCCCGGCCCATCCCGATGAAAGCTCTCCAAGTCGCACATTGTGCCGGAGCACTTCTTCATTCATCGCATGCGCCCGTTGAAAATTGTTTTCTGTTTGCAGCACTCGAGCTGTACTATTTATAACCCAGCCGAACAATGCAAACTGGAGGCAGTAAAAGGTGTGTGTTTCATATGCAAATCGCTAGCAATAATTTCCTACAATTACACTTAGTTGCTCGCATCGTTATTTTCAGCACCGACATAAAGAAAGCACAACAGAGCCCTGGCAGGAGAACACTAAAGGAAAAATGCCTGCATTACTGAGTCTTATTTTAATAAAACAATGGCATTGCTTTTGTCAACCTGTGGAAGCGAACGCGTTAAAGTTTCATGCCAATTTACAACAACTATGACTATCCCTTTCTCTGCTCAGGAGCTGTAAATGGCTTTTGGATGTGCTGAGATAAGATATCTTTGCAGGAAAATAAATGGAGTTCAAATAGCAAGTGTTTCTTAAAGACCGGTCCTGCAGCAAATAGTCACACTACTAGTGACTGGGAGTATTTCTTACTTAAACTTTTATGGAAAGGAATGTCTTTTGATATTTTCTTCTAGCAATAGCCATTAAGCACATGGGATTTCTTCTGTTCTTGGAAATGCAGGCCCCCGCACCTTCCATTTTTAAGAGGGAAAAGAAAAAAAAAAAAAAACAGCAGGTTAAATTTTCCAATTTCCAAGGCAGATTTATTTTCTGCTTGGTAAAAAGCGTTCGCAGAATCACAGAATCACCAAGGTTGGAAAAGACCTACAAGGTCATCCAGTGCAACCATCAAATACTTTTCAAATACATGACTGTTCTCCAAGTGGCTGTGGCAGTTTGGGTTGCAGTATCTAATAGCTGCGAAGTCCAGAAGGAAAGGTTCCTGTCCACTGAACAGCCCTCCCAAAGCGGTGGGGGCAAAGAATGAAAAGGGAAGATCTCAAGCTGCTTCTGAAGTAAAGAGGGTTCCTTCCACAAAGACTTCTGTGACCTGAACGCTGCTCCTCTCACTTATTAAAAAAAAAAAAAGAGGTCTTTGCTCAAAAAAAAAAAAAGTTACTCAGCAAATCAGACAGATGAGCTCTCAGTGAAACCCCGTTTTCTACATTGCTTGCCAAATTATTACTATTTTTTACATATTGCTACAAATATTTTGAATGCAGATATCTTAATGAGCTATGAGACTGCGCAACAGGCCTAAAGCATTATTTCTGCATGTAACGATTTCACTGCCAAGAGGTTAAAAGGGGCTTACACTTCCAAGAGTGAAATTGCTCAGACACATCAATTTTTCAACAGTTGTGGAGGCAACTGATGTATGCATCAACTGCTGCAGCACAGAGGGAGATTTTCAGTTGCTCACTCAGTCAGTTACTCTATTCTTGATGCTCCGTTACTGTTCCTACTCCCATCTTCCATTCCAGTTTTGATATGATTTTGGATTCTCTATTTTGACATCCTCAACTAGCAATACTACTACTATACTACTATATATATATATATTTGCCCATCTTTGCAAAGTCTGGCTTCCAACAGTGGCTATCATCGTACTTAAGAACAACATGCAGTGTTGCTACAAAATTTAAAAGTATCACATACTAATTTTGTTTCTGAGAAGAAAACCCGCACTTACATTTGCTGGCACTCCAAGCCACTATTTCCCAATCAGTGCAGGATGTCACAGGCAGAGCCCCCCAGCACTGCTTGCACCCATGGAAAGTTTGCAAATAGAAAAGACGCTTGGGTGTCTTCTGCAGTTCCTCCACCCCTCGTTTGCAGCACATTACTTGTTCAGCACTGCTGCCTGTGGCAGCACGTGCTATTTGTCCATGGATGTCCCATCAGTTTGGCTGGCAGTGAAAGGTTCTGAGGAGTGTGAAGTGGGCCACCATGTGACAGATGCTCTTGCCTTATTTGCCATTGAATATTTCAGGCTTGTATAAATTTTGAGTCACAGACCACCTTTTACTGTAGATTCAATGAGTTAATTGGACTGATTTGTTTTATTTTTATTTCAGGATGTACTCATGCACCTGTCCAATTCTGGCAGGCCGGTGCAAACTCCTGATTTCACCCATGCACTTACAGGAAGCACTAGAGGGCAATCCTGGCCCTGGCAGTGTGCTGGATTCCAGCAGCAAGCACTGGCCCCATCCTCCAGGCATTGTTGCCCTCCAGCTCCATCTCTCAGTGCATCTGCACATTGAGCAGAGTGTGCCCTGCTCCTGGAGGCAACAGGAAGTCAGGCACAGGGCAAGAGGAGGCCCTGCTTGCCTTCCTACAAGAATGGGACTTGATTTCACTTTAAGGTCTTGTGCAAAATGCATATGACTTGGAAGGAACTCACTCTGCACATTAAGGCTGTTTCTCTTCTGCTTTCTGGCTCTTGGGTCTGGCTGCAGGGTGGCTTAGGTTCAAGATGTGTGCTGGAGAAAAGAGATTGACTGGTGCTGCAGTGGTACATTTTACTGAACCAAACTACCATAACTAGCACTGAGAGCACTTTCAACATCACATGCCACAACACTGCCTCCCCAGTGCTGCAGGATATTGCAGCAGTCTGCAAGAAAGGAGCTGTGCCAGAGGTTTGGGTCTTCATTCATGCCAAACGTGCACGACTAGAAGCAGAGAGGCCTCTACATTCGTGGCCATTCTCTTTCCGTGTCATTGTACCATGCTGTGGCCTCAGCACACTGCTGAGCTCCAGCTCCTCACTCATGCCTGCTGCAGTGGTGACCCCACCTGTGCCCTTGCTGCCAGTCCAACACCGCGGATTTAGGTGAGATGTTTGGAGGAAATTCTTTGCTCAATGGTGATGAGGCAGTGGCACAGCTGCCCAGAGAAGCTGTGGGTGCTCCATTCCCGGAGGTACTCAAGGCCAGGTTGGAAGGGGCCCTGGGCAGCTGAGCTTGGTGGATGGTAAGCAGCCCATGGCAGTTAGGGTTAAAGCTCAATGGTCTTTAAGGGCCCTTCCAACCCAAACCATTCTATGATTCTGTGAAAGACAATCAGTTTTGGCAGGTTTCACATTTTGGTTGATGTTGATGGCTGAAATCTTGTTTCAGCTTGGCAGGGTGAGCGATGGGGCACTGTTTGCACTCAGGAGTGATGGTGATTTTTTTCCTGAAGAGTGCTCATGTTGGAGTACCAGAGCTTCTCTTCCCAGCAGAATTTTCCAGAGATTGCTGCAGTGTCACAGAGTGGCTTTTGAGCCAAAGGCATGAAGGAAAATAAATGAACATTTGAATAAATGAGTTGTTCATCACAAGTTCAAATGGTGAAGGAACTGCAAGCTATCTGGCCAGGAAGCCAGTCTACTCTGCTCTCTGCATTGCCTGGAGACAGCTCAGCCTGCTCCCCTCTCAGCGAGCGCTGTTATGGCAGCAATATGCTGTGTTTCTTTATGCTTAGCTGAGGCCCTTCAGGTCTCCTCCTGGGCTTGGGTCCCTGGTAGCTGCAGTGCCTCGGGCCAGCGCCGCAGAGCAGAAAGGAGGCGGAGTTCAGACTGGCTAGTGTGTTCTCAAGGGCTCTGAAATGGAGTTTGGGATTCCACTGGCATGCTCCTGCCTTACGGTTGCCTCTGCTCAACCCCACTAAGTAAAGGGCTCAAGCGAAATCCAAGTGGGACACAGCACTACTCAGCAGCTGGGCCAGGTGCTAAAGCATTGTACACGTTAGGGAAACCTTCAGTTAGCTCTGTGAACAAGGCAGAGGACAAATCACGCTGGAATTTTCACCTTCGTAGTGCTAACAGACCTAGAAAAGTTATTGGGAAGTGCCCTTATCGCTAAAGGGTCAATGAATTGCTGGCTGTAGATTCTTGTCTCGTTAATAAATCGTGTCCTTGTTAAGTGCTCCGTCGGAGCAGTCTGGAAGCTGGCAGCTTTGCTGGGAAGGGCTGCTGTAAGAGCCGTCCCTTAATAAGAACAAAAAGAGCAGCCAACGTTAAGTCAGCAAAGCGTTGTCTGTGAGCAGCATGCAGCCACTGTGGCGCTGCGAGGATGTCCCAAACCCTAAAGTCCAAACTCAGTGGAGCCACACAAACGGAAGACAGAAATTTTAGGGAGCTGTTCCTAAAGGCAGCACCTCAGATCACAAACTTTTTAAAGATTCACTCTTTGTATCGCTCAGTCCTAGGGAAATCGGGAGTACCTAGAGGAGGGCTGAAGTACTCGTGGGGCAGCGGGTTATCAGAGAGGTTTCGCTCCTGGAAAGTCATTTCCCAACTGCTTGACACTGCATTTAACGCGGTAACACGAGACTCGGTTCCTTCGGCTGCGGGAGAAGTGAAACAATGACGGCGCAGTGCGAGAGCCCGCCGTGTGCACGGGATCTGCGCGCGGGAAGCGGCGGCCGCGTGATGCCCGCCGTGACGGAGCGCCGCGAGGAGCGGCGGCGGTCGGAGTGCTCCCGCTTTGGGTCGCTGCGTACCGCGGCGCAGGCAGCCGGAGCCCGCCCGACGGGGCCGTCCTCCTCACGTTGATGTACGGTTTCATCTTTGGGGCTTTCCCACAAGCTCTGAGAAGAAAGCGCAGGATTCGTCGAACTGACGTTCCACACGTTGCTGTCAAAACAGACAACATCGACACGGATACTCATTAAAGCGGAGAGCACTTCCCGTTTCACAGCTCCGTGCAGCCGGCCCCGGCCCCGCGCCGGTTCTTTCCTCCCGCACGGAGCCGCGGGGATCACCTCAGGGCCCCCTGCCCGCCGCGGGGCCCCGCGTGGGGCGGCCACGAGGCGACGGCCGAGGGAGCGAAGGAGGGAGAGAGGGAGGAGGGCGCGATAACGGCGCCCGACGGCGGCGCGCGGCGCCCCGCAGCCACGTGCTCGGCGCCAGCCCACGTGCGGCCGGGTCTCGCGGGCGGGCGGCGGGTGCGCGCGTGGCGGGGCCGCGCGCGGGGTCTCCGGTGG